>NC_069499.1:1363170991-1363383491 GCF_027579735.1 Bombina bombina
AAATAAACTAAGTATAAATTAAAGGGGCCGTCTAATCAAAATTAAAATTCTGGTGTAGACTGTCCCTTTAAGCTACAATTACAGAAAATAAAAAAATCAAAGATTACATAAAATAAAAAAGAAAATTACCAAATTTTAAAAAATGATACCTAATCCCTATGAAAATAAAAAAGCCTCCCCAAAATAAAAACACCCCCTACTCTAAGAATAAACTACCAGTAGCCCTTAAAAGGGATTTTTGCAGGGCATTGCCCCAAGATAATCAGCTCTTTTACAACAAAATACACAAAGTCCCCCCTAACAGTAAAACCTCCCCACCCACCAAACCCCCCAAAATAAAAGAACCTAACACTAAAAAAACCTAAACTACCCATTGCCCTGAAAAGGGCATTTGTTGTTCATTGCCCTTAAAAAGGCATTTAGTTCTTTTACTGCCCACCCTAATCTAAATAAAACAACCCCCCCCAAAAAAAACTTAAAAAACCCCTAAGTCTAACCCCCAAGTTGTTACTCACCATTCCTGAAGTCCAGCGGAGAAGATCCTGTTCCAGGCAGTGAAGTCTTCTTCCAAGCAGCGACCTCTTCATTCTTCTTCCAGGAACATCCGGCGTGGAGCGGAGCTGAAGACCGATGACCGCGGAGCTGAAGGCCGGTGACCCTGGAACTGATGACCGGCGACCGCGGAGCCATGGAGCGTGGAGGATCCTCTTCATATGATCTCTGCCATACACTGGATAGAGAATTCAAGGTACGTGGATTAAAAATGGCGCCCCTTTGAATTCCTATTGGCTGATTTGATTCTTCAAATTCAAATCAGCCAATAGGATGAAAGCTACCCAAATCCTATTGGCTGTTCCAATCGGCCAATAGAATTTTAGTAGCTCTCATCCAGTCTTCAGTTCCAGTGTCGCCAGTCTTCAGCTCCGCGGTCATCGGTCCGCGCCTGATGTTCCTGGAAGAAGAAAGAAAAGGTCGCCGCTTGGAAGAAGACTTTACCGCCTGGAACAGGACCTTCTCCGCCGGACTTCAGGAACGGTGAGTAACAACCTGGGTGTTAGACTTAGGGTTTTTTAAGGTTTTTTTGGTGGGTTTGTTTTATTTAGATTATGGTGGACAGTAAAAGAGCTAAATGCCATTTTCAGGGCAATGGGTAGTTTAGGTTTTTTAGTGTTAGGTTCTTTTATTTTGGGGGGTTTGGTGGGTGTGGGGCGTTTACTGTTAGGGGGCACTTTGTGTATTTTGTTGTAAAAGAGCTGATTATCTTGGGGCAATGCCCTGCAAAAAGACCTTTTAAGGGCTACTGGTAGTTTATTCTTAGAGTAGGGGGTGTTTTTATTTTGGGGGGCTTTTTTATTTTCATAGGGATTAGGTATAATGTTTTAAAATTTGGTAATTTTGTTTTTTATTTTATGTAATCTTAGATTTTTTATTTTCTGTAATTGTAGCTTAAAGGGACAGTCTACACCAGAATTTTAATTTTGATTAGACTGTCCATTTAATTTATACTTAGTTTATTTTTATTTTTAAAGTAGTGTTAGGTTTTTTTATTTTAATAGTAACTTTAGTATTTTGTAATTTAGGTAATTTGGGTTCATTTAGGGGGGGGGTTAGTTTAGGGGTTAGGTTTATATTTATTGTAGACTTTGGCGGTTTCGGGGTTAATACTTTAATAGGTAGTTTGCGTTGTGTATTAATGGCGCATTAGGGGTTAATAGTTTTAATAGGTCGTTTGCGATGTTGGGGTTGGTGGATGTAGGGGTTAATAATTTAGTTATTACTTGCAGTGTGGGTTTGATGGCGGATATAGGGGTTAATAGTTTAATTAGGCTTCTTGCGTTGTGTCTACCTAATATGGCGAGGTGAAAATGGAGTGAGATTTCTCCATTTTCGCCACGTAAGTCTGTGTTAGCTTATGTGAGTAAAAATTGCAAGCGACGGGTGAAATAAACGCGCATAACTTGCATGCTACGTCGTATATGTAATACCAAAATCGCATAAAAATCGGCGTCGCCGGCTTTTGCAGGTGACGCCGCATATGTAATGAGGCACTAGGTTTCTTGGACTAAAATCCTAAATATTTAGAACATCCTGTTAACTTCCCTCAATAACTCTGCAATACATATTTTATATAGAGAAGGCTGAGAGTTTAATTATACAGTTTTAGCATATAAAATGTAATGGGAAATAAATCCACATAACATGAAGTGGGAATACATTTTTATATTCAATTAGTGTTTTTTTCTTACTTTAGAATTTAAGTTTATACTTTATTTCAATCTCTATAATAAGAAAACACAAAATTAAATAATTTCAATTAACCACTTAGGGCTAGATTATGAGTGAAGCGCAAATTATCGCTCCTGCTTGCACGTTAAATTCTCTAGAAGTAATTTTTCTGAGCATGTCAAGTAGTGTGTATTACAAGTTTAAAGTAGGACGAGCGATAATCTGATGCGCACAAAAAGCTGAACATCGAATATCATGACTGCATCAACATATTCCCCCGTAGACTTAAATGGAGAACGAAAAGAGGGGGAAAAACCTAGTACTATTACTCGTGCAAACCCGATTGTGTTTACTCAAGTGCACTAACCAGACATGAAATATGACAATTTCACATTCCAATGTTCTTTACATATTTATATATATATAGGTATAGATATATATATATAGATATATAGGAATATCTATTAAAAAATAGTTAGAAAATATTCCCCTATGTTAGGAACAGTGGAATGGGAAATATTTACAGTACAAACACAGTTAAACACTTTATTAAACATGAATATTGCATAAATAAGATTTCTCATGTTTCCAACTACTTGACTGCAAAGGGATCCAATGCACTTAAAAAATGCCTATATATGCATACATATGTATTTATATGTGTACAGATAAATAGATAAATACGTAAGAACACACATAAAAACACACATATATATATATATATATATATATAAGGTATTGTGAGATAAGTGACGTCACTTACGTTTTTTTCTCGCTTACGGTTTTTGGACCGCACACACTACACGGAGCTCTGTTCATTATTCATGGGCTTCAGATAAGTTATTAGTTTTAGTCTATTTATATTTTTATACAGACCGGTGTGATTACTAGGTTTAATAGTTTTATTTCTATTTTTATTACGTGTTAATATTTAATATATAACATATAAATTATTGTTCACCATAATAACATATACTGAAATATACATCACAAGTGAATCTTTCATTATTTTTATAGTGTGAATCTATCATTATATATCCTTTACTCATGCACTTAGCACATCTTCTTTTGTTAGGTCAACAGCCCCTCCCTCCTACTTCCCACGAGTTAAAGGGTAGGCGTCTAATAGACCTATATTAAATAATTGACCATACGGTTAGTTTTTATACTTTTAAAATACAATTATCTGTTCAATCTGGAATTTGTTTAATCACTTTTCCTTTTTAAATATATGTATATTAATAAAAAATAAAAAACATTTAAATTTATAATTATTGTGTTTATTCGGTCTCAGGACCTATGATATTTTTACAATTAATCACAAATATTAACTAATATTTACAAATATTTACAGATATTTATAATTTATTCACCTGTACCAGTGCTATTACTATACTCCTCTTTTCTGTTTTTTACAACCCAGTTAGGTTGGTGGTCACCTGACACTCTATTAGTAACAGCAGCTCCACAGGAAAGATTTATGTATGTACTTAATCAAGTAGACACCAAATCACAAACACACTCATTTAGATTTCATTTCTCAACTACCATTGAGTAAATGTCAGCTTCGCTGCATCCAGGTGAATTCTTTTGGCCTTGCGCTGCCAACATTCCATTGAGGATGCATGCGCAACTGCCGATGGCGATGAACATCACAAACGCAATTATAGTATAGATATTAAAGCCCTTTGCAACCTTTTTTTCTCACACCTGATACCTCATATCTTTGTACCTTTATAAAGTTTTTATGCAATATTTTTTTAAAATAATTTTTATTAGACTATGTACTTTTAATTTTTTTTGATGTGTTTTGTGCCATGTTAAATTCAACTGCGCTCAAGCGTGTGCTACTTCCAATGCGCACAAAGGGCCTCCATAAACTCCTTATCATTTGCACGGACCTCAGAGAGATGCAAAATGAAGAAAAATACATTAAAGGGACAGTCTACACTAGAATTTTAATGTTTAACAAGATAGATAATCCCTTCATTACTCATTCCCTAGTTTTTGCATAACCAACACTGTTATATTAATACACTTTTTACCTTGTATCTAAGCTTCTGCATAATTCCCCCTTATTTAACTTCTTTTGACAGACTTGCATTTTAGCCAATCAGTACGGACTCCTAAGTAACTCCATGGGCATGAACACAATGTTATCTATATGGCACATATGAACTAACGCCCTCTAGTTATGAAAAATATCAAAATCCATTTAGACAAGAGGCGGCCTTCAAGGAAAAGAAATTAGCATATGAGCCTACCTAGGTTTTGCTTTCAACTAAGAATATCAAAAGAACAAAAAAGTAAATTGGAAAGTTATTTAAAATTACATGCCCTTTCTGATTTATGGAAATTTTTAACTAGACTGTGCCTTTAAATATATTAATATTCTTATAAATTGCTTTTTGTTTCTGAAAAACAGTGAGCTCCTGATTATTTAACAGGATGTTATTATTAATAAATTTATCAAAGGTACATAGAATAACAGGATCTGGTAAAGCTGGAGAACTGGGTGAGGCTAATAAAGCTTTCTCTGGGATAGAGTCTGCTAAATTCACTAGGAGGTATCTTCACTATCATGGACCTCACCTGCCTTTAACTCTATACATCTGTATTACTTTAAGCAGATCTCTGTTCACTGGTGAATCCACTGCATACAATAACACTGAAACTGGTGAGCCTGGAGAAGCTGTAGAAACTACTTAGTAATTTTGCCCACTGTGTCTTCTCACTCACTGGGGGGTAGTTATCAAGCCGTCTACTTTTCTGGCTTCGCCGGCCCAATACGCCCGCCTAAGCTCGCCTACCTTCGCCGCCGCGGACCTGAAAAAATACGCCTAAGTTATCAAATAAAGCTGTCAAAAAGCCGCGGGGCGATGAGCAGCGGACTGTGACAGTTATCACTCATCCGCTCTCGCTGCTCTTCGGCTTTTTCCCAGCTTTATTGCTAGCCTGTCACTAAGCACTCACACTAAACTACACTGTTCTATCCCTATACCGGCGCCCCCGGAGCCCCCCACAACTCAATAAAGTTACTAACCCCTAAACCGCCGCTCCTAGACCCCGCCGCAACTCTTATAAATTTATTAACCCCTAAACCGCCACTCCTAGACCCTGCCGCAACTCTTATAAATGTATTAACCCCTAAACCGCCGCTCCCGGACACCGCTGCCACCTACATTATACCTAGTAACCCCTATCCTGCCCCCCCTACACCGTTGCCCTCTATTATAAAGTTATTAACCCCTATCCTGCTGATCCCGCACCTCTCCGCAACTAAATAAATAGTTTAACCCCTAAACCGCCGCTCCCTGAACCCGCCGCAACCTATATTAAACCTATTAACCCCTATCCTGCCCCCCTACACCGTCATCACCTATAATAAATTTATTAACCCCTAATCTGCCTCCCCTACACTGTCGCCCCCTATAATAAATTTATTAACCCCTATCCTGCCCCCCAGTACGCCGCCGCCACTGTAATAAAATTATTAACCCCTAAACCTAAGTCTAACCATAACCCTAACGCCCCCCTAACACTATACTTTAATAAATTATTCCTATTTAAAAATAAATACTTACCTGTAAAATAAACCCTAAGATAGCTACAATATAATTAATAATTATATTGTAGCTATCTTAGGATTTATATTTATTTTACAGGTAACTTTGTATTTATTTTAGCTAGTTAGAATAGTTATTAAATAGTTATTAACTATTTAATAACTACCTAGCTAAAAGAAATACAAAATGACCTGTAAAATAAATCCTAACCTAAGTTACAATTAAACCTAATACTACACTTTCATTAAATTAATTAAATAAACTACCTACAAATAATTACAATTAAATACAATTACATAAACTAACTAAAGTACAAAAAATAAAAAAAGCTAAGTTACAAAAAATAAAAAAATAAGTTACAAACATGTTAAAAATATTACAACAATTTTAAGCTACTTACACCTAATCTAAGCCCCCTAATAAAATAACAAACCCCCCCAAAATAAAAAAATGCCCTACCCTATTCTAAATTAAATAAAGTTCAAAGCTCTTTTACCTTACCAGCCCTTAAAAGGGCCATTTGTGGGGGCATGCCCCAAAGAAAACAGCTCTTTTGCCTGTAAAAGAAAAATACAACCCCCCCCCAACATTAAAACCCACCACCCACATACCCCTAATCTAACCCAAACCCCCCTTACAAAAACCTAACACTAATCCCCTGAAGATCATCCTACCTTGTCTTCACTCAGCCGAGCAGCGATGGAACCGAAGTGGACATCCGGAGCGGAAGAAGTTAATCCTCCAAGCGGCGCTGAAGAAATCTTCCATCCGATGAAGTCATCATCCAGGCGGCGCTGAAGAAAAGTCTTCGATCCGGCCGATGTCATCTTCAAAGAGGCGCTGAAGAGGTCTTCTATCCGGGCGAAGTCATCTTCCAAGCCGGGTCTTGAATCTTCCTTCCGCCGACGCGGAACCTCCTTCTTCACCGACGGACTACGACGAATGAAGGCTCCTTTAAGGGACGTCATCCAAGATGGCGTCCCCTCAATTCCGATTGGCTGATAGGATTCTATCAGTCAATCGGAATTAAGGTAGGAAAATTCTGATTGGCTGATGGAATCAGCCAATCAGATTCAAGTTCAATCCGATTGGCTGATCCAATCAGCCAATCAGATTGAGCTCGCATTCTATTGGCTGATCGGAACAGCCAATAGAATGCGAGCTCAATCTGATTGGCTGATTCCATCAGCCAATCAGATTTTTCCTACCTTAATTCCGATTGGCTGATAGAATCCTATCAGCCAATCGGAATTGAGGGGACGCCATCTTGGATGACGTCCCTTAAAGGAGCCTTCATTCGTCGTAGTCCGTCGGTGAAGAAGGAGGTACCGCGTCGGCGGAAGGAAGATTCAAGACCCGGCTTGGAAGATGACTTCGCCCGGATAGAAGACCTCTTCAGCACCTCTTTGAAGATGACATCGGCTGGATCGAAGACAGCCTGGATGATGACTTCATCGGATGGAAGATTTCTTCAGCGCCGCTTGGAGGATTAACTTCTTCCGCTCCGGATGTCCACTTCGGTTCCATCGCTGCTCGGCTGAGTGAAGACAAGGTAGGATGATCTTCAGGGGATTAGTGTTAGGTTTTTGTAAGGGGGGTTTGGGTTAGATTAGGGGTATGTGGGTGGTGGGTTTTAATGTTGGGGGGGTTGTATTTTTCTTTTACAGGCAAAAGAGCTGTTTTCTTTGGGGCATGCCCCCACAAATGGCCCTTTTAAGGGCTGGTAAGGTAAAAGAGCTTTGAACTTTATTTAATTTAGAATAGGGTAGGGCATTTTTTTTATTTTGGGGGGGTTTGTTATTTTATTAGGGGGCTTAGATTAGGTGTAAGTAGCTTAAAATTGTTGTAATATTTTTAACATGTTTGTAACTTAATTTTTTATTTTTTGTAACTTAACTTTTTTTTATTTTTTGTACTTTAGTTAGTTTATGTAATTGTATTTAATTGTAGTTATTTGTAGGTAGTTTATTTAATTAATTTAATGATAGTGTAGTATTAGGTTTAATTGTAACTTAAGTTAGGATTTATTTTACAGGTAATTTTGTATTTCTTTTAGCTAGGTAGTTATTAAATAGTTAATAACTATTTAATAACTATTCTAAATAGCTATAATAAATACAAAGTTACCTGTAAAATAAATATAAATCCTAAGATAGCTACAATATAATTATTAATTATATTGTAGCTATCTTAGGGTTTATTTTACAGGTAAGTATTTATTTTAAATAGGAATAATTTATTAAAGTATAGTGTAGTGTTAGGTGTAATTGTAACTTAGGTTAGGATTTATTTTACAGGTAAATTTCAGTTTATTTTTACTAGATAGCTATTAAACAGTTAATAACTATTTAATAGCTATTGTACCTAGTTAAAATAAATTGAAAGGTACCTGTAAAATAAAAATAAATCCTAAGATAGCTAGAATATAATTATTATTTATATTGTAGCTATATTAGGGTTTATTTTAAAGGTAAGTATTTAGTTTTAAATAGGATTCATTTAGTTAATAAGAGTTAATTTATTTAGATTTATTTAATTAATATTTAAGTTAGGGGGGCGTTAGGGTTAGGGTTAGACTTAGGTTTAGGGGTTAATAATTTTATTACAGTGGCGGTGGTGTAGTGGGAGGCAGGATAGGGGTTAATAAATTTATTATAGGTGGCGACGGTGTAGGGGGGGCAGATTAGGGGTTATTAAATTTATTATAGGTGGCGACGGTGTAGGGGGGGCAGGATAGGGGTTAATACATTTAATATAGGTTGCGGCGGGTTCAGGGAGCGGCGGTTTAGGGGTTAATACATTTATTATAGTTGCGGTGGGCTCCGGGAGCGGCGGTTTAGGGGTTAATATGTATAGAGTAGCTTGCGGTGGGCTCTGGGAGCGGCGGTTTAGGGGGTAATAACTTTATTTAGTTGCGGCGGTGTAGGGGGGACAGATTAGTGGTGTTTAGACTCGGGGTACATGTTAGGGTGTTAGGTGTAGACAGCTCCCATAGAAATCAATGGGATGTCTGTCAGCAGCGAACTTGTACTTTCGCTATGGTCAGACTCCCATTGATTCCTATGGGATCCGCCGCCTCCAGGGGTGGCGGTTTGAAAACCAGGTACGCTGGGCCGTAAAAGTGCCGAGCGTACCTGCTAGTTTTTTGATAACTAGCAAAAGTAGTGAGAATGTGCCGCACTTGTGTGCGGAACATCTGGAGTGATGTAAGAATCGATCTGTGTCGGACTGAGTCCGGCGGATCGAAGCTTACGTCACAAAATTCTACTTTTGCCGGTCTCGAGCCTTTGATAACTAAGGCGTATCAGCCTCGCCACAAATACGCTGCGGAATTCCAGCGTATTTTAGGTTGACGGCTTGATAACTAGGGGCCATAGTCTCTTATACTCCCATTAGAATTACTAGCAACATTATTATTATTATTCTTATGATTATCATTTACTTGTATTTTACTGCAAAATTCCGTAGCATTGGGTACAGAAATAGGGGTATACAATGACAAGGATTTGTGATACGATACAAATACATAACAGACTAAACAAAACTAGTACAGAAAGAGGACCCTGCACAGAAGAACTTACAGTCTACAGGTTGAGGGTGCAGAGACACACAGTAAGGTTTGGGGTGTAATGATTTTTATAATGTATTAGCAAACAGCAAGGAGAGAGAACATGAATACAGACTTTATTCAGCAGCATCCATCTTAACAACAACTGCCCGCCCCCTCCAATCACATGACTAAAATGTTAACTGTTTGTAGTGCACAGAGTGAACTAAGCATAACTACTGAACTTAAACTATAACAAAGCATACACATCATTACATCTTCCCTTCAAATATGAAACACTTAATATGAGACAAAGTCTTCCCATATTTTTGGTTTAATAGCTCGACCATAACGAGAGAAAGTAACTGCTGGCTCACTAGCAGTACAATCAGTGTCAAGTTGAGAGTCATTCCCAGCATTATCGCAAACTGATACACTTATGTTGTCCTCAAAGTCCTCAGTAGACTTTACATCCATGTTAGGGAATTCTGTGCATTCATTCCTTTGCTCTTTATTGTCATTGCTGCTTGGTTCCCCTAGTAAAGTATCAGCTGCAGTGTCTGGTCGAAGATGACGCCTGTTGCGTCTCAGTTTCTGTCCACACTTGGTTTTGATTATATATGACCTTGGTTAATTAGCTTCACTGACAATTTGAGCAGGTTCCCATGTATCCCCAGTGACTCTGTGTCTCACAGCTTGCCCAGCCCTGAGTGGACCAAGTAACTTGGTAGATTTGTCAAAATACAGCTTTTGCTTTTTCATGTTTATGTTCCTCTGACCTATTACCTGATCCTGTGGGATAGTCTGAGGCTGCAATTTCTGTGGTGCAATAGGCACTGTGGTCCTCAGTGCTCTACCCATGAGCAGCTGTGCAGGTGAACATAAACCCTCCATGGGTGTTGCACGATAGTTTAACAGGCCTAGGTACACATCCTGCCCTGATGATTGTGCTTTTCGGATAATGGATTTGGCAATGCCAACATACTTCTCAGCTAAACCATTGGCCTGTGAGTGATACGGACTTATTGGTCTGTGCCTGACTCCCCATTCACGCAGAAAGCTCTGGAATTCAGCACTTGAGAATTGCGGGCCATTATCAGACACAAGTTCTTCACACACTCCATGTCTCGAGAGGATTGTTTTGAAAGCCCATATGATTGCTGATGCTTTTAGATTTCTCAGCTGTACTAGCTCAAAGAATTTGCTGTAGTAATCTACTACTATCAGGTAGTGGTTGTCCTCAAAATGAAAAATATCTGTGGCCAGTCTCTGCCATGCCCGTGAAGGAGTGTTCCATGGTGTAAGAGGTTCTTTTGCATTGATTTTTTGAAATGTCTGGCAGGTTTCACATGTCTTCACAAGTGTCTCAATATCAAGGTCCAAATTAGGCCAGTAAACCACATCCCGTGCTCTGCGCTTGCAAAGAGTAATGCCCAAATGTCCCTGGTGAATTTGCTCCAGTATTTCTGCCTGATGTGATTTAGGAATAAGAATACGGTCACCCATGAATATGATATCCGTATGAAAGGATAGTTCATTTCTCACAGGCCAGAATCCCTGCAACTCAGGAGAAAGCTTCTTTCGTTTTTCTGGCCAGCCATTGCACATGACACAAATTAGTTTTTCTAGTACTTTGTCTTGTTTGGTATCTTGTCTAATTTTTTCCAGCCGTACATCAGCTATTGGAATATTTACTAGTACTGTATGTACCTGTTCTTCCAATTCAGGTTCATCCCGTGCTTCATGTCCTTCTGGAAACACCCTAGACAGCGTGTCTGCCATCGGAATTTCCTTTCCTGGTTTATATTTCACTGTGAGATCATACTGTTGTAGTTTCATAACCATCCTCTGCAGGCATGGAGGTATAGCAGATAGTGGTTTTTGCATAATGTACTCCAATGGTTTGTGATCAGTTTCCACAACCACTGGGCGACCATAGATATACTGGTGAAATTTCTCACATCCATTCACAATGGCCAAGATCTCCTTCTCAATTTGAGCATAATTGGCTTGTGTTGTTGTCAGAGCTTGTGATGCATATGCAACAGGATGTCCTTGTTGCATTAGCACAGCACCTAACCCAAACTGGGATGCATCCACTTGAAGCACAGTGTCGCAGTTTACATAAAAATATTTCAGTATTGGCCCCGGATGTTTAGTGATCAGTTTTTTTACTTTGTCAAATGTCTTTTCCATGTTTGCATCCCAAGACCAAATAGCATCCCTTTGTAGCAATGCACGTAGTGGGGCTGTCAGCTGAGCGAGGCCCTGAGAAAACTTGGATAGATAATTAAAAATGCCTAATGATGTCTCTAGTTCCTTCCTGGAGGATGGGGCCTTCATGCTAATAACTGCTGTTATCTTCTTTGGATCAGGCTTTAAGCCCTCTTTGGTTAGAAGGTGTCCGAAATATGTAACCTCTTCTACCCCAATTTGCATTTTGTTTGGATTGAGTTTAAGATTTTTCTCCCGACACCGCTTGAGTAAGACAATAAGGTTTTCGTCATGTTCTGTACGATCCTTTCCATAAACCAGCAAATCCTCAATTATTACTTCAACACCATGTAGACCAGCAATCAATTCATGTGATTTCTTTTGAAATATCTCCTGAGCAGAAGCAATGCCAAAAGGTACCCTTGTGAAACGCCATCGTCCAAAGGGGGAGTTGAAAGTGGTCAGGTGACTGCTGGGTTCATCAAGACGCAATTGCCAGTAACCAGATTGTGCATCTAGTACACTAAACACTGTTGCTCCTACTAGCTTGTGAGCTATATCATCTATGGTGGGGAGTTTGTAGTGCTCTCTCATTATTACTTTGTTGAAATCACGTGGGTCAATGCAAATACGAATTGCGCCTGTGTTTTTCTTCTCTACCACAACCATAGAACTGACCCATTCTGATGGTTCTGTGACCTTTTTTACTACCCCCAAGTTCTCCATCCTTTTTAGTTCTTGTTTGACTTTAGCCTCAAGGGATAGAGGTATTTTCCTTGGGGCATGAATGACAGGCTGTGCACCCTCTTTTATACGTATGCGGCTAATCCCCGGGAGGCACCCTAGGCCTTTGAATAGATCACTGTACTCATGCTTAATGTTGTCCTTTGACAGTTCGCTGCACCCACCATCCACAGCCATAATGATCTTTACAAGTCCAATATCTTTACTTGTTTTGAGACCTAATACTGCTGGGGCTTTTGTTTCTATCACAAACAATTGTAAGACCTTTTCAGATCCCTTGTAAAAACATTTTGCATGGCAGCGACTCATCCCTTTCAGCTTTTCACCACTATATCCCAACAGTTTTGGTAGGTCTTGAGTCTCTAAGGGGAATTCATTTCTAAGGAGTTCCAGGTATGTGTGGCTTGGCACACAGTTTACTTGTGCCCCTGTATCTATTTTGAATGTGACTGGAGTTTTGTGAGCCCCTATCTGTAGGGTTACATTTGCTTCATCTGCAGACTTGTGTGATTTCTGTACTGCTGCAAGATATATTGGGGTGCAATCTGAGTCTAACCCTGCATTGTTATCATTGTCCTCTATGGCGTGTACAGCCTGTGTTTGTGTCCTTGCAATATGGGAAAATAGTTTACACACCCTAGCAAAATGTCCTCTTTTCTTGCATTTATTACATATCTGCCACCTTGCAGGACAGGCAGCATTTTTGTTGTGCATGTTTCCACAGTAGCCACAGGTTGCTTGTGTGTTACTTGTCCCAGTGTCCCACTTGCCTTTTATCCCCTTGTGTCCTCTTTCTTGCCAGTATCTGCTGCTTTGATTTTCTATAGCACTGATCTGGTGCTGTGTTCCTTCCAGTATCTGCATGTCCTTTCTTGACATTTCATATGCTCTAGCAATCCTGATGGCTTTCTCAAGATTTAAATCTTCTTCCTGCAGCAGCTTTTCCTGAACTTCTTTAAACTCACTGCCCATCAGAATACGGTCTTTTATCATATCACCTGCATCATAAAAAGCACAGTCTTTGGCAAGCAAGCGCAGCTGTGTCACCCATTCATCCACAGATTCACCTCCACACTGATTCCTCTCATAAAACATTTTCCTCTGCACTGTGGTGTTTTTCCTTGGATTGCAGTATGCTTCAAACTTTTCAAACAATACCTCTGTTTTTTTTTGTCATCTGCAGTGATATCCCCACTGCATACATCACGTCCCTTTTGTCCAACACATATCAGAAAGTGTGCTGCCTTCTGTTGATCAGTCCATCTGTCTGCATCTGGGCCTGCAAACACAAGTTCAATCAGCTCCCTCCATTTTGACCAGTTATCAGAAATGTTCCCTGACTCTAAATCCAGAGAAGCAATATTCTTTGTGTTGCTGTTTGCTGCCATGTCACTTTTCACCCCACTTCTGGTACCATGTGATAATTTTTATAATGTATTAGCAAACAGCAAGGAGAGAGAACATGAATACAGACTTTATTCAGCAGCATCCATCTTAACAACAACTGCCCGCCCCCTCCAATCACATGACTAAAATGTTAACTGTTTGTAGTGCACAGAGTGAACTAAGCATAACTACTGAACTTAAACTATAACAAAGCATACACATCATTACATGGGGTAGCTGTCACATGGATTGTAATTGCAGCAGTGAGACAAGGCAGTTCAACATTTAGTTTGAGTAGAGATATAAGCCTCTCTGAATAGGTAGATTTTCAAAGAGAAATCTGAAGCTCTACAAGGTTGGAGACAGATGGAGTGGGGTAGAGAGTTTCAGAGGACAGGAGCAACGCGTGAGAAGTCGTGGAGGCGAGAGAGGGAAGTAGAGATAATAGGAGTGGAGAGACAAGGTTGATCCAAGCGGGCAGGTCAGGGTTCTTTTTCTCCTGTTCTTTGGTTATTTTATGTAACCTTTCACTAAAGCTCTCTCAATTATTTACTGAATGTGCTCTTGGAATAAAATAGGAATTAGTGAGATCTGAGAAACTATTAGTGAATCAGGGCCTCTGTGTCATTTCTCTTTCTCTTCTTCCAGGGACGGCTCTGTAATCTTACAGGTTGATGTAGATACCACAAATGGTGGTTTGAAGCTTAATCCAGACTTCCTTGTGGATTTTGGGAACGAACCAGATGGACCTGTTTTGGCTCACGAGTTACGTTATCCAGGGGGTGACTGCAGCTCTGACATCTGGATCTAAGGACAACAACTAGAAATTCAGATCACAGCTCCAGTAATACATGAGACATGTCACATGCCTGCACCACATTTTTGCTTTTACTTGGGAACTTTAAAAGGACATTCTTTTAGCTCAAATAAAACTACCCTGTATATTCATTTATAATTTTACTTACTTTTGCCATTGGTAAAAAAGTGTTCCATGCCCCTCTGAGCACTGTTTATGTTTGTCAATCAAGCTAGCACTTATTATGTATGCATGATGGGAAATTTATTGGACATAAATGGCACTCAGTGGGAGACAGAACTTTTTGTTCTTTTTAATACTTCTTTATATATCTGCAGAGAACTTATTATACTGGATAAATAATGCCTAATTCTGCTTTGTATGCCTAATTGTAACATCCAGTAAAGCAAGGTGACAAATGTGATTATGAAATTGTACTGGCCTCCTACTGTTCTTTAATTGCATTTGTGAAACAATACATTTTTAGATGCTTTTAGATAATTTTTATATATCTGTATATACCTATATCTATTCCTATACATATATACAGTATATAGGTATAGATATATTTTACATACACATTATATATATTTTTAATTTAATGATAATAATTAAAAAAAAACTTATTTGAAGAACATAAAATAGGCATAATGTGTTAGGTTAGCGCACATGAAGAATTAGTAATCTTAAAGCGTGTTATAGAGATATTAAATATGCGATATTAAAACAAATTAATAATAATTCTAAAAATTATTAGATACTGTTAAAAAAAAAAAAATTAAATGGGGGTGCGGAGCCTGTTCTCATTGTGGAAAGATGCGTCTCTGTGAAGCTCCTGAAACCTGATAGATTTTATGTGGTTTTCCTCCAACAAATCTACACTATTTAACATTTATATGACCATCTCTCTAACTGAGATCCAACAGATGTTAAGAGTGGATGTCCTGACTGCATTTTTACCTATGTTCTTTGAGACAGCTGTATGACACGCATCTCCTCAGACCTAGAAGCTATTTTACAATTGTCATGTTGGAACGGCATGAGGATCTCAACATGCAGGACCTGTGTGAGAAGTGAAACATAGGTCTGAGGCTGCCGCACAATAATCCCCCCCCCCCAAACTCTGGGGTTAAGCAATCCTGTAATAGAATATCTACTTAGAAATTGATCTACTCTAGTTAAATAACAAAGACCGTCATAGTCATTGAAATATGATGAAAGCAGCTAATCCTACTGTTACGGTACCAACAGGATACCAAGGGTTAGTACCAGGGAACAATGTCCTGCATACAGAATCAGCACTTCACAACCTCGATCAG
The DNA here is from genome assembly GCF_027579735.1 of Bombina bombina. Taxonomy (NCBI): domain Eukaryota; kingdom Metazoa; phylum Chordata; class Amphibia; order Anura; family Bombinatoridae; genus Bombina; species Bombina bombina. The sequence continues at coordinate 1,363,186,790 of NC_069499.1, forward strand.
TTTCCCTGCAAACATGAGACCAAGCTCCACATTTCAGGTTTAAAAATGAATATGTTTATTAAAGGCTGAATGCCTAGTATTTATACAGGTTTTGACCCCAGATGGGGGGTTGAAAGACTCTTGTACATTAGATAAAAAAAGGGGAAGACGCCCTTTTATGAAACAATAGAATTACATTACTTGAATACTTTAAACACAAGACACTCTGGGCTCTTCTTATCACTTAGGCGTTTTCTCTCTGAGGGTGATCAAACAATGGAATTCTTATCACTAACTAAATTATGGCTGTAGCCAGCAACCTGTCTTTAGAAATTAGCTTCTTAAAGCTAAACACAGTTAACTCCTTCAGTCCTGACAGAAGGGTCTGTCACATAGCTCCCCCCTTGTGGAACACTCCGGCAGACCCGGCTTGACCCTTTGGCGGGTCAACCTGTGGATGACCGGACTAGGAGGTGGTAGGCATGTCAGTTTGCCGGGACAATCCATCTGCATTCCCGTTTAGCTTACCGGGCCGGTAGCTGATGGTGAAGTTATAGGGCTGCGGGGCTAAACTCCACCTCAGCAATCTACCATTGTCTCCTGAGACCGGTTAAGCCAGACTAAGGGATTGTGGTCCGTTATGAGGGAAAATTCCTGTCCGTATAGATAAGGGTTCAACTTCTTCAGTGCCCAGACCAGGGCTAAACATTTCTTCTCTACTGCCGCATAACTCACTTCCCGAGGTAACAACTTTCTGCTTAGGTATGCGACAGGGTGCTCTCCTCCATCCTCCCCGACTTGACTCAGTACAGCCCCCAGTCCATACATGGAAGCATCGGTATGAATGAGAAAACGTTTGTTAGGGACTGGGGCAGCCAAGACAGGGGCATTCACAAGGGCCTGCTTCAGTGCCTGAAACGCGGCTTCACAAGTTGGAGACCACAGGACCTGTTTGGGGAGGTTCTTTTTAGTCAGGTCAGTCAGGGGCTTGGCGATAGTACTGTAGTCTGGGACAAAACATCGGTAATACCCGGCCGTCCCCAGGAAGGCTAGTACTTGGGTCTTAGTGATAGGTGTGGGCCAGTTAGCCACAGCCTCTACCTTGGCTGGCTCCGGTCTCTGTCTCCCACACCCCACTCGGTGACCCAAGTACTGTACTTCAGCCATACCTAGATGGCACTTGTCTGGTTTCAAGGTCAGGCCAGCGGCCCGAATCTTGTCCAGAACCACCCCTACATGGGTAAGGTGTTCTTCCCAGGACTCACTGTAAACCGCAATGTCGTCCAGGTATGCACAAGCAAATTCCTGGAAGCCATCGAGGAGTCTATCCACCATACGCTGGAAGGTAGCCGGAGCATTCTTCATCCCAAAGGGCATGACCTTAAACTGGTACAGGCCGAATGGGGTGACGAATGCCGACTTGGGGATAGCATCCTCAGCCAGGGGAATCTGCCAATAGCCTTTACACAGGTCTATGGTTGTCAGATAGCGTCCCCTAGCAATACGGTCTAGTAATTCGTCTACCCGGGGCATCGGGTAAGCGTCAGTGGTGGTCCTCTCGTTGAACCGCCTGTAGTCCACACAGAACCGGGTGGTTCCATCTTTCTTAGGTACCAGGACTACAGGTGAAGCCCAAGGACTATCGGAGTGCTCGATCACTCCCATCCGAGCCATCTCCTGTATCTCCTTCCGCATTCCTTTTCGGACTGCTTCGGGTATACGGTAGGGAGGCTGTCGCAGGGGATTCTGTCCAGGTGTCTCTACCTTATGTACAGCTAGAGTAGTGTAGCCGGGCTCTTGGGAGAACGTCGCCTGCTTCTCCCACAGGAGCTGTCTTGCCTGTACCCTCTCGGCAGGGTTTAACCGGTCCCCTAGCTGCACAAGACTAGTGAGGTCAGTCTGGGGGTCCTTCTCTAATAAGTCGGGTAGGGGTAAATTCTCTGGGTCGTCCGCAGCAGGGGCACATACTGCAGCTACATCCTCTGGCCTCTCCTGATCCTCCTTCAGCATGTTCACATGAAAGGATCGCTGGATTCTCTCATCTGCACAGCTGGCTATAATATAGGTAGTATCACACACCTGAGATAACACCTTATACGGGCCCTGCCAAGATGCTTGCATCTTGTTGGTCTTCACAGGCTTGAGCACCAAAACCTTCTGTCCAACCTGGAAGACCCGCTGCCGGGCACCCTGATCGTACCACCCCTTCTGTCTCCCCTGGGCCACCTGGAGATTCTCTCTTACCATCAGAGACAGTTTCTCCATGCGGTCCCGGAGTTCCAGAACATATGGCACGATGGGGGTTCCCTCCTGCTCTATCTCTCCCTCCCAGTGTCCTCTAATGAGATCCAGGGGGCCGCGGACCCTTCTCCCATAGAGTAACTCAAAGGGAGAGAACCCAGTAGATTCCTGGGGCACCTCTCTGTACGCAAATAGCAGATGAGGCAGGAATCGTTCCCAGTCTCTGCAAGTGTCCGTGAAGGTCCTCAGCATCTGCTTGAGGGTGCCATTAAAGCGCTCGCAGAGACCGTTAGTCTGTGGGTGATAAGGCGAACTGAGCAACGGTTTAATGCCGCACACCTTCCACAGCTGCTGGGTGAGCACAGCGGTAAACTGGGTCCCCTGATCAGAGAGAATCTCCTTAGGGAACCCGACCCTAGTAAAAACCTTAACTAGGGCATCAGCGACTGTCTCTGCCTCTATATTCGACAGTGCTACTGCCTCTGGGTAACGAGTGGCATAGTCCACCACAGTGAGAATATACTTCTTACCTGATGGACTAGCCCTGGCCAGTGGACCCACAATGTCAACGGCTATGCGGGAAAAGGGTTCCCCAATGACAGGCATAGACATAAGCCTAGCTTTTGGGTGATCCCCCCGCTTACCCACCCGTTGACAGGTGTCACAAGTACTACAATATACCCGCACATCTCGGTTAAAATTGGGCCAGAAGAAATTCTGGGTGATCCTATGAGCGGTGAGGCGGGACCCTAGATGTCCAGCTAATGGTACATCGTGCCCAATCCGCAGAATCTCTTGCCGGTATTTCGCAGGCACCACCAGCTGCCGATTCTGTGGAGGGGCAGTACTTTTCTGGGCAGGTTTGGGGATTCTATATAGCCGATCCCCCACCCATTCATAACGTTCCCCATCTACCCCCTCTTCTCCAGCATCTGCCCTAGCCCTGTATTTCTGAAGGGTCGGATCCTCCCGGGTTTCCCTCCCGTACGTCTCTGGGGTATCCCAGCTTAAGGGGTCTGGTCTAGGGTACAAGTCGGGGAAGAGAGTCTTACCTGGGTCTCAGCAGCAGGTGGGTCGGTCTCTGTGGCACGGGTCTGGGCACGGGTAGTCACAGGGTTAACATCAGCGGAACCCATGGGAGCATAGGCAGAAACAAGGGGGGCCAAGTCATTTCCAAGAAGAACATCAGCAGGTAAGTCCTTCTTGACCCCCACATTCACAGGTCTAGCGCCCACTCCCCAATCCAAATGTACCCTGGCAACAGGTAGGCTGAACACATCGCCACCTGCTACCCTCACAGCCACAGTGTCTCCAGTGTACTGTTTCTCAGACACCAAGTTCTTTTGAAGCAAGGTCATGGTAGCACCAGTATCCCGTAGACCACTGACCTTCTTCCCATTCACTTTAACCAGTTGCCGGTTATTCCGGTGGGCAGCTTGCACAAGGTCTGCCTCATGTAGGATGCTCCAGCATTCTTGCGCCTCTACGTAGCGGGCCGCAGGCTGAGGATTACGTGGGATTCTGCCGGCGGGTCTTCTCCAGGACTGCGCTTGGTTCGCTGTGTTTAGGGGACACTCTGGTCTTTTGTGCCCTAGTTGCTTACATCTAAAGAACCGAATAGGTTGTGAGTAGCACCGCGAATTGAACAGGGCTCTCTGAGGGTAGTTCGTGGCCGGAGGCCATGTGGTATAGCGGTGCGCCGGGGTTTGGTAACTGGCAGCTGCTGGGGTGACTGGGGGTCTGTACTCCACTCTAGCAGGGGGCTTAGTGGTAGCAGTGTCCAGTTTGCGGGCATCCGTATACTCATCTGCCAAGCGAGCCGCTTCCTGCAGGGTGGAGGGTTTACGGTCCTGAACCCACTCTCGAACTCCTGCGGGTAACTTGTCGAAGCAATGTTCCAACAGGAATAGCTGCAGCACCTCTTCCCCAGATATGGCTTGGCACCCCGCTATCCAGTGACCTTACATGCCCACCTTACATGCCCACTCAAGGTAGGAATCTCCAGCTAATTTAACAGTGTCTCTGAACCGCCTCCGGTATGCCTCCGGTGTAACCGCATACCTGGAGAGCAGAGCCTCTTTTATAGTATTATAATCCCCAACTTCCTCATCTGGAATGGCCCGAAAAGCCTCACTGGCCCGGCCGGATAATTTTCCAGATAATATCGTGACCCAGTCCTCTGCGGGTACCTTGTGTAGTGCACATTGCCTCTCAAAATCCGCAAGGTACCCATCAATCTCTCCTTCTGTTTCCAGGAAGTTTTTAAAAGCTGCAAAATTTACTTTTCTCTTTTCCATCTTAGTCAGTATTGTAATAATCCCCCTCTTCCTGAGGTTACTGGCTTGTGTAGTTACTCTTCTGGGCGATAAGGTTCATTCCGTCGCTTGCCACCAATTGTTACGGTACCAACAGGATACCAAGGGTTAGTACCAGGGAACAATGTCCTGCATACAGAATCAGCACTTCACAACCTCGATCAGTTTCCCTGCAAACATGAGACCAAGCTCCACATTTCAGGTTTAAAAAAGAATATGTTTATTAAAGGCTGAATGCCTAGTATTTATACAGGTTTTGACCCCAGATGGGGGGGTTGAAAGACTCTTGTACATTAGATAAAAAAAGGGGAAGACGCCCTTTTATGAAACAATAGAATTACATTACTTGAATACTTTAAACACAAGACACTCTGGGCTCTTCTTATCACTCTCTGAGGGTGATCAAACAATGGAATTCTTATCACTAACTAAATTATGGCTGTAGCCAGCAACCTGTCTTTAGAAATTAGCTTCTTAAAGCTAAACACAGTTAACTCCTTCAGTCCTGACAGAAGGGTCTGTCACACCTACAACAGTGGGATATAAATCTAAACCGCTAGTATCTACCACAATGGAGGAGCTCCATTTAAATTTTCAAGCCCTTTTTGAGGAATTTAAATATGACATTCGCTCTTACTTTGACAGTCTCACAAAGCTAAGATATCATGTATTACCTAAGCACAATGTCCTTTTGTCAGAAATGGCCACTTCGGATGAAGAGCAGGCTTTGCGGTGCGACTTGGGAATGGGCAGGGAACAAGCTGTCAGGGATTGACCAGACCGAACACAAGTTGATGTTGTGCATGCAGAACAGATAACAGAAACAAATCCACCAATTTTGTCTTCGATAACCCGGTCCCTAACAAGCCAGTCAGGATGTAGACAGAAATTAGAAGAAGTAGCTTTGGCAGAAGGGATATTGTTACCTCCTATTTCAATGCCCAAGGCTGGAAAGCAGGATACCGGTCACTCTCTAGATCCCATCACTGTCAGTACTGTAAGAATAATCTTAGATGTATAATGAGGAGCTATGATTCCCTAGATATTATTTATTTTTCTTTACCTTACTAAAACAATAATGTTGGAGAACTTAAATGTAAATATGGAAGAATATCATTATTGTCACTGTATTATGTTATGGTACCTCATAGTGAGTTAACTTACGGGATATATGTATTATCTTTTTTTACAGGAGGGTAAACAAATGTAATAGGTCACTTTTTAATGTATGCTTATGAAGACCCTCATGTTTATAGTTATCTTAGTCACCTTCATTCTCTTCACTGAGAGTTCTAATATAGTAGCCTATGTCCTCTAGATCTCTTTATACATCTATTATAAGTTCACCTGTTTCATTAATACCCTATAATGTTTAATGCTTTACTGAATATTTGACTCCTTAGAAACAAAAGCAACTACTACCCAGATTTTCTACTTTTTTAAACGTAAAGGGGGATAGATAATAGTACATTTTAATTTCTGGTTTGTGGGGCTGGGCCGCTAGCGGCCGAAGTGGCATGGCTCTCTATACAGTTGATACTAGACTCCCCCTGTCTACAACTATCTTGCAATCAGTTCTGATAAGTTTTACTTCACTGCTGTTAATATGCTCCGTTCATGCATGAAGTAAGATCAGGAACTTTTACTGAATAGAGAACTGATAGTACTTCTGGATGTTATAAATCAGACAAAGTTTGCATGATATTATATTACCCATAAATTTACATAATTAACTGGGCTACCCTTTATAATTCATTACAAAATCTTACGCCTAGATTTAGAGTTTGGCGTTAGCCGTCAAAACCAGCGTTAGAGGCTCCTAACGCTGGTTTTGGGCTACCGCTGGTATTTAGAGTCGTGTAGGTAAGGGTCTAATGCTCACTTTCCAGCCACAACTTTTCCATACAGCAGATCCCCCTACGCCATTTGCGTATCCTATCTTTTCAATGGGATCTTTCTAACGCCGGTATTTAGAGTCTTGGCTGAAGTGAGCGTTAGAAATCTAACGACAAGACTCCAGCTGCAGGAAAAAGCCAGGAGTTAAGAGCTTTGTGGGCTAACGCTGGTTCATAAAGCTCTTAACTACTGTGCTCTAAAGTACACTAACACCCATAAACTACCTATGCACCCCTAAACCGAGGCCCCCCCACATCGCCGCCACTCTATTAAAATTTTTAACCCCTAATCTGCCGACCGCACACCGCCGCCACCTACGTTATACTTATGTACCCCTAATCTGCTGCCCCTAACACCGCCGACCCCTATATTATATTTATTAACCCCAAATCTGCCGCCCCCAACGTCGCTGCTACCTTACCTACAATTATTAACCCCTAATCTGCCGACCGGACCTCACAGCTACTATAATAAAGTTATTAACCCCTAATCCGCCTCACTAACCCTATAATAAATAGTATTAACCCCTAATCTGCCCTCCCTAACATCACCAACACCTAACTTCAAGTATTAACCCCTAATCTGCCGACCGGACTTCACCGCTACTCTATTAAATTTATTAACCCCTAAAGCTAAGTCTAACCCTAACACTAACACCCCCCTAAGTTAAATATAATTTTTATCTAACGAAATAAATTAACTCATTAAATAAATTAATCCTAATTAAAGCTAAATACTTACCTGTAAAATAAACCCTAATATAGCTACAATATAAATTATAATTATATTGTAGCTATTTTAGGATTTATATTTATTTTACAGGCAACTTTGTATTTATTTTAACCAGGTACGATAGCTATTAAATAGTTAATAACTATTTAATAGCTACCTAGTTAAAATAATTACAAAATTACCTGTAAAATAAATCCTAACCTAAGTTACAATTAAACCTAACACTACACTATCAATAAATGAATTACATAAAATACCTACAAAGGGGGGGCGGAGTTTGGCCACGCAGGCGGATGGCTGGGCACTTACTCAGCTCCCAATCCCATGGACAGATAATGGTATAATTTTAGCCACACAACGATCTTTTTTGAGCAAAAGAGTCAGCTACAACCCTATGTGAGTGCCCTGCAACTGCACAGCTCAGCGAAAATCTGCGGCAAGCAGGTTCAGAGGCAGAAAATCTAACAGACAGCGCGGCATACGCAGTAAGGGGAGACCGGAGGGCCGCAACACATAAAAGCGGCAGTGGATCCCGAGACTGATCGCTGCACCAACTAGGCATTTAATTCGGTCTGCAATCTTTGCCTACCCGGTGACCCATACTCTACTAACTTACCTGAGTTGAGCTGCTCGCATCGGAAACAAAACGGCTGCCCCGCTGAAGAGAGATCACCCACGTGGCTACGGAGCCACCCAACCGGACCTAAAAGTAAGAGTATACACTTAGCTGTGCGGCAGCAGCAAGACCACTGATATTCTCCCGCACACACGGTCAATAAAACACTCTGGGGAGAACAACACAGCAGGGGACCTGTATATTTGACGCTGCGCCTCCTAGCACCATAAAACTCTGGGAAAGGCCTATAACTTTGGCTAGCAACATAGCCCTAAAACCACTTTAATTCGGAGGGACACTGTGTGTGAATAAGAACTTGCAACATATAAATAACCTCTAACACCTGCATATAAAAGAGGGGTTATTACAAGCACAACATAATCTAATATTCAGACATACGCTCTTTTTAAAGGGAATGCCTAATAAAAAAACGCATAAAGCAGAGAAAAACACCACTGCAAGGCCGTTGAGCCATTACCTTAAGCAGCTAGACAACACTTCTGCTCCACAAATAAATAGCATGGAAGCAGATCAGCAGTCCCTACCTACTGTGGCACAAGCAACACAAGCAGCACAAGCAAAAGATCACACACAGCCCCTAACTAGGGGAGACCTTCAACAATTGTCATCCAAGGAGGACATACAGCGTGTCCTGCTGGAGATGCGCTGTCTCTTTGGAGACCTAAAAAAGGACATGACTGCACTGGATCGCAGAGTCACCAAAGTAGAACAGGACCACGCAGCAACACTAAGTGCAACCCAAAACAATAGCAGAGACATACTTCAACAACAAACTACAATACAGCTCCTCTCAGAGAAAATGGAGGAATTGGAAAATCGTTGTCGTAGAAATAACATAAGTTAGAGGCGTAACTGAAACTATCCCCCCTCCTGCTATAGAGGGTTACCTACAGAGTCTCTTCAGAACTATCAAAGGCACACCAGATTCCCCTGAAGTAGTCATGGAAAGGGCGCATAGGGCCTTAAGACCACGGCCCCCACCTAAAGCCCCACCTAGAGACATAATAATAAGATTCCTCAACTTTAAGGACAAAGAAAACATCCTTAAACATGCCAGAGCTAAACAGGTTATCATGTATGCAGGTGAGGAGATCCAGCTGTTTTCAGATATCTCACCAATAACGTTACAGAAACAAAGAGAGCTGGGCCACATAACCCAAACACTCAGAGACCATAAAGTGCAGTACCGATGGGGCTTTCCGGTCTCATTAATAGCTACGCACAACAACAGCACTGCAGTTTACAGACCTGGAGGGGATACATCAGCCTTCTACTCAGCACTCTCCATAAAGGGGGGCAACCTGGAACCCAGAGTACAGCAAAGGAAGGAAGCCCCCACTCAGCCGGACTGAGGAAGACACTCAACCATGTTTACACTAAATACTGCTGCTGAGAAACATATTGACTGAATAGTGACTATTCAGGGCCTGGACAGTATGCTCAACTACATAACTGTATCCTTTTTCTTAACAATCATGCTACCTAATATGGGGTAGCGCGTGGGTGAATGTAATTCTCATCCACTCAGTCTATATATTATTGTTTGTTGTTATGTTGCATGTATATCCATTTAGGTTTGTTATACCAGGCCTATTATTTAGGCACTCACATGGGCAACTTTAGTTTGTTACCTTGTTAATTTGCTCTGATGTTGATTTACAGTGGGACATTTTATCTACAAAGTGTAGCAATAATACACCTTAACCTTCCCCTCCCACTCCCCCTTTCTCGGTACATCCTTCTCTACCACCCACCCCTCGCAATCTTTTTCAATTTAACTGTCAAGCTCACCTCTTGAGAGATCCCGAGCATATCTTTATCATAATATACCAGACCCACCTACAGTTCTTCCAGTTTACATATACCATAAGAAATGGAAAAAACTAAGACCTTATGCACATTTCTCCCAACTATAAATATTAGATTAGCATGTTCTAACCATGCTAAATTGTGCACATTTCCCTATCTCTAATGTACCACAAATACACACTATGCACCTTAAGCTGCTATACAATGTGGATCCATTTATTACACCTAGTATGGTTATTTCCAATGCAGAGGGCAACATTATTTGCTTTCCCTTTCCCTTCCCCCCCTACCCTCATGTCAACCTCCATTTTTACCCTTCCCCCTCTAAGTGCTTTATTCAATTTAGACTTCACTAACTGCACTACCTGATATATTCCCACATGTATTGTTAATATGTTCTGTATTACCGTTGAATGCAACTGTACCTTAACAGGGAGATCTCCCTCCGTTGAGAACAATAGAGCGCAATCAGAAAGTTATCTGTCCTGGGGTTACAACCCCGATAGACACCAATTTCATTGTTTGATTTCTTTTGCTATTTCCTCTTTGTATCCTCTCTGCCTCTGGTGTCGGGCACCTGAACAAAGCGCCTCCCCTAGGTCGCTTTTCCCTCTCTGCTTTTCAAAAACTCCCTTAAACTTAACACCTCTCCTCTGACTGTCCAATTATTCCTCTTTCTGAATTAACCTAATTCCCCTCTTTTTTCTCTCTTCTCTTCTCTGTTTTTTTTTTTTTTTCACCTTTTATTTACAGCATGGCTAGCAAGTTTCACTCACACTATCTCACAATGACATCTATAAACGTGAAGGGGCTTAATAGCCCCGGTAAGCGTTCAATAGCCTTGAAAGAAATACAGAGACTAAACACCCAAATACTCTTTGTACAAGAAACGCACTTTCGTAGAAACAGGGAGCCAAGATGGTCTAATAACATACACCACAGCATACTTTTCATCAGGCACAGAAAAGAAGGGGGGGTGGGCATACTGATACATAGGGCAGTACCCTTTCAGCTAGAGCAGGTCGAAAAGGACACAGATGGCCGCCTCCTGTTGGTAAGAGGCACACTCTATGGACACCCAATTACCCTCGTGTGTGTCTATGCCCCTAATGTGTCACAACACCAATTTATTAAAAAGACGCTCAAAGCAATACTTGATCATTCAAAAGGGCCTGTGTTTGTGGCTGGAGACCTAAATGTCCCGATAGACCCGCTACTTGACACCTCCAATGGAGTATCCAATGTTCCTAACAAGACAATCAAAGCTATTAAGACCTCCTTTACTGACGCACAACTCCACGATGTGTGGAGGACAATACATCCATCGCAACGTGACTATACTTACTACTCTACCCCACACAACAAATACTCCCGTATAGATTATTTCTTCACAGACTTGACAGGACTAGACATGGTGGCCAATGTAAACATAGGTTCTATCACTTGGTCGGACCACGCGCCGGTTATCTGCAACATAGAGTGGCCTGACATCCCTACGACAGCATATATATGGAGACTGGACGACTCCCTACTTGAAACCCCCTTGATAGCTGATGACATACGTAAATCATTAACGGAATATTTCTCTCTAAATGACCCGTCGGGTACCTCCTGACTAGGAGTCTTGATAAAGGCCAGGAGTACATGGCCGAAACGCGTCGACTGATTTGAGTAAGCATAATACTGATATACCCACTTAACAGTTTGTATATATTATAGTATTGTTTGTTTTCTTTACAGGTTTTTGCACAATGTTATTTGGTTTTTGATTGGATCATACTGAGCTACAACTTCATTGCACAGAAATCACTATATCACATTGGACACTTTTTTAATCACCTTGAATACTCACTTTTTGCCACATAAACTGGAGGATTCTCACATTTTTTGCAAGGTTACACATTTTTTCTACATTTTTCTACATTTTTTCTACATTTTTTCTACATTTTTTTCCCCTTTTTTTCACATTAAGTGATCACACATTTTTGGATTTTCCATTTTCTCACCATTTCAGGCACAGGACACACACTGCTTTGGAATTATTTCAGAATTGGTCACGGACAGAGACACTAATTTTTTTGCCATATTGTGATTTAATTGGACAAATATAACCATAAGAACATTTACCACCATCTGGACTGTTTCTAAATAAACTACTCCAATTAGGACACGTGGCCTAATTAGGATACTTGGTCTATAAGATCAATTATTGCAAAAAGGTTTTTATTGTGCATTCCCATTATTTGCATTTATTTTATTGTAACATGGATCCATGATTTTATATCATTGTTATTTTTATTTCCATTTTTAGGATTGTGTATGTTTTTAAGTAGATCTGAGATATTTTAACATTTTTGTGTGGATTAAACATTGATATACATTCTTAAAGTTTACAACTAATTTATAGTTATTATACTATTTGTACATCTATTCCACCAACGTCAACAAGAGAACCTACATTGTGGACACCGCTCTATCAGTCTAATAGGTGTCCCCATTCCCTACCTCAGCCTTTTTTGGCGCTCACCTCCACCCCCATCTACCTCCTGACTAATTACCTGGGAAGCACACAAATGCGTGATTCGTGGCGAATTCCTTAAACATAAAGCCAGGCTAATTAGACAATATAGAGACAAACACACTACCCTACTTCAAAAGATTAGGACGCTGGAGACTGCACACAGGTGCGAGATGTCTTCCCTGACCACGAAGAACCTTCTCATGGAAGCTAAACAAGACCTAAATAATCACTTAATGACGGCTTTTCATGCACGCTTACTTAGGAATAAACAAAGGTATCATGAGGGGGGAAATAAACCTGGCAAATTGCTTGCTAGATCTATTCGCAGAACACAACTAAAAATGTACATACACTCTCTGACTTCCAAAGACGGTACCAAAGTAAAAGGCACCAAACTGATAGCAGAAACCTTCCATTCGTATTACAGTAAACTGTATAACGTGACACAGACAACAGACAATACACATACAACAGAAAAGCTGCGCAACCAAAATGACAATCGAATAAGGGAATATCTATCTGACATACACTTACCCCGACTGTCTGAACCTGAGGCGAACACACTGAATGCCCAAATAACACTAGATGAGGTATCTAAAGCGATTAAAGACCTTCCTGGAGGGAAATGCCCGGGCCCAGATGGCCTCACTCCTAGGTACTATAAGAAATATCTTCCGGAGCTTGCCCCGCATATAATACAATTATTTAAAGATTTGAGAGACGACCCTAAACTGTCAGAAGCTATGTTAGAAGCGCACATAACAATCATCCCCAAGCCAGGCAAAGAACCCACCACCCCAGCAAATTTCAGGCCCATTTCCTTACTAAACACCAATGTAAAGATATTGGCCAAAATCCTAGCAAATCGACTAAATATTTATCTTCCAAATTTAATCTCACCGGACCAGGCTGGATTTATACCGGGTAGGGAGGCCCGTGATAACACCACCAAGGTACTACAACTGATCAGCTATGCGAGAGCCGAGGGCGTACCCATGGCTCTCTTTTCCACCGACGCGGAGAAGGCCTTCGACCATGTCGGCTGGCCTTTTCTGCGGAGGGTGATGGAGTCAATGAACTTTGGAGAACCCTTCCTAAATATGGTATTTGCCCTGTACTCGTGCCCCTTGTCACCGCTCCTTTTTGCGCTATCCATTGAGGCCCTAGCTCACAGAGTCAGGCAAAATGAAGGGATTAAGGGCATTAGAATAGGTGACGATGAGCATAAACAGGCACTCTATGCCGACGATGTTCTGTATACCCTCACAAGTATAGACACATCAGTACCAGAACTCCTTAAAGAACTAGTCTCGAACTTCCACCTCAATCTGGGGAAGTCTGAGCTTCTAAATATTACCGCTCCTGTAGAGCAAGTAGACAAGCTTCGTATAGACTATGGAATTCCGATATCTACAACAAGCCTACGCTACCTGGGCATACATATCCCATACAAACACCAAGACCTGTTCAAGGTCAATTATTTAAAATTAAAAGAGGAGATAGTTAGAGACCTCTCGTCATGGAAGAACAAACCACTATCTTGGCTTGGCAAGATAGGACTCGTTAAGATGAACATCTTGCCACGGATCCTATACGTCATGCAAGCGGTGATTACAGCACTGCCAGGGGACTACTTGGCTCAACTACAGGGCGCACTAGAACAATTTGTATGGAAGGGCACAAAACCCTGTATACCACGAAAGACCATGTATCTCCCTAGAGATAGAGGGGGGCTGGGCTTCCCAGACTTGAAGGCATACAATAGGGCTATCATACTACAGCATATAGTGGAATGGTCCAAGAATGAGGACAACAAAACTTGGATTAAAATAGATAATAAGATCCTGAGTCTTAATAATGTAGGCACACTGGCTTGGACATCGGCAACACATCGCCCCAAAAAATTGCACAAATACCCTATCCTCAAGGAAATCTTTGCGGAGTGGGACAGGATTGTCTCTACTAGTGTTAATGTCTCCTCAAGGTTTTCCCCCCTCCTCCCAATCTTTGAGAACCCACATCTTCCATACCACGTACTGGGGATAAGGCAGCGCACAACGTATTCCATAAAAGAGGGTTGCCTATACAATGTGATAGAGAGTGGGAAATTTAAATCACAACATCAAATGTAAGAGATAAATAGCCACATATTTTCCTCGTGGTTGAGATACAACCAACTCATACACTATATTACACACCACAAGCACAAAAAACAATTAGTAAGAGACTTGACTCCCTTTGAGCGACTTTGTGTCTCCAGCACCCCTCAAAAACGGCTGATCTCCCTTATTTATAAACTGCTTACAGTCCCCCCGGACCATCCACTCCCTACATATACACTGACCTGGCACAAAGAATTGGGTAGGGACTACGAACAAGAGGAATGGCTTAGAGCATTCCGACTGACCAAACGCTCCTCTATCTCAGCGACAGTACAAGAGATCCATCTGAAATTACAGTGCAGATGGTACCTCACACCAAAAAAATTGCACTGCCTATACCCTAAGACTAGCCCCTTATGCTGGAGGGGCTGCGGGAGCGAAGGGACGCCCATACATATATGGTGGTCATGCCCGGTCCTGAACGGCTTCTGGGCGACTATCTTCAGGCAAATGTCTACTATCTTGCAAATGGTGATCCCAGCCTCCCCAGAGGCACTCCTTTTTTTAAACCTTCCCAAGATCAAAAATGCGCACAAACAATCTCTCCTTCTAATAATGCTCACAGGAGCAAAGCGATTGATACCCAGAAGGTGGAAATCAACCGATGTCCCCACAGTCTTGGACTGGCGCACTACAGTGACGGACTTGCTTGCCCTAGAAAAACTGCATTATCTTAAAACAAACCAAATAGAGACTTATGAGATGATGATGGCACAGTGGAAGGGAACACCGATATAATTAGGAAGTATGATGTTGCCCAGGCACAGGGCCATGAGCCACTGCTGAATGGTTTTCCTTTTTTTTTTTTTTTTTTTTTCCTTCCCTTTCTCTCTCTCTTCCCCTTTCCCTCTAGTCTGTTTCCGTACTTCCCCAAGGCTATATTTCACCTTTTTCTTAGAGAATATTTGTATACAATATTTAACATCAAAGGACTTTGACGTACCAGAAACTGTTCTTATTGTTGTGTTATACCTTTTATTGAGAAAAGAAGTGAAGTGAAAGAAAAAAAAAAAAAGGATGGAACAGATATGGACTTTATAAATAACTAAGTTCACTTTGCTTGATCTGTATAGAAGACCTGTTGTCAGATGTAACTTTGATAATTGTTGATGTTACTTATACTTGATTAATGAATAAAACATTTAAAAAAAAAAAAATACCTACAAATAACTACAATTAAACCTAACACTACACTATCAATAAATTAATTACATACAAATACCTACAAATAAATACAATTAAATAAACTAACTAAAGTACAAAAAATAAAAAAAGAACTAAGTTACAAAAAATAAAAAAATAATTTACAAACATTAGAAAAATATTACAACAATTTTAAGCTAATTACACCTACTCTAAGCCCCCTAATAAAATAACAAAGCCCCCCAAAATAAAAAAATGCCCTACCCTATTCTAAAATTAAAATAGAAAAGCTCTTTTACCTTACCAGCCCTTAAAAGGGCCTTTTGCGGGCATGCCCCAAAGAAAACAGCTCTTTTGCCTGTAAAGAAAACATACAATACCCCCCCAACATTACAACCCACCACCCACATACCCCTAATCTAACCCAAACCCCCCTTAAATAAACCTAACACTAAGCCCCTGAAGATCATCCTACCTTATCTTCACCACGCCGGGTATCACCGATCCGTCCAGGCTCCGAAGTCTTCATCCAAGCCCAAGCGGGGGCTGAAGATGTCCATGATCCGGCTGAAGTCTTGGCCCAAGCGGGGGCTGATGATGTCCATGATCCGGCTGAAGTCTTGATCCAAGCGGGAGCTGAAGAGGTCCATGATCCGGCTGAAGTCTTCTATCAAGCGGCATCTTCAATCTTCTTTCTTCCGGATCCATCTTCATCCCGCCGACGCGGAACATCCTTCTTCACCGACGACTTCCCGATGAATGAAGGTTCCTTTAAGCGACGTCATCCAAGATCGGTCCCTCGAATTCCGATTGGCTGATAGGATTCTATCAGCCAATCGGAATTAAGGTAGGAAAATTCTGATTGGCTGATTGAATCAGCCAATCAGATTCAAGTTCAATCCAAAGCTGTGTGTCTGCATGTATGTGTCTGGTGTGTGTGTGTCTGCATGCATGTGTCGTGTGTGTGTGTTGTGTGTCTGCATTTATGTGTCTGGTGTGTGTGTGTTGTGTGTCTGCATGTATGTGTCTGCTGTGTGTGTTGTGTGTCTGCATGTATGTGTATGCTGTGTGTGCGTGTAGGCTGTGTGTTTTTGTGTACTAAATACTGTGTGTACATGTGTGTGAGTTTCTGATCTTGATAATTTTGACAGAAATGTTTTCCATCTTCCAAAAAAAAAAAAAGTGATAGGTGATATAGCCATTTCTCAGTTTGTAATCTTGCTTTAGACATTACTAGACATAAATTGAAAATGATTCCAAAGCATCTATCTAGAACTAAATATATCTAAAACTAAAGCATCATACATCTCATGTAAAATATTTGTTAATCAATTGATATGAAATAATTTTATTAGATTTATCCAGGTCATCCAATATGCATTTTACCGTGTTGCTCCCAGTAGAAATAAAAAAAATAATAGAAAATATACTAATGCATTTCTCTTTATATAAAGAAATAAACATTATAGCAACAATGAATATTTCATTATACCTTTTCCTCTACCCCATTGGAAATGATGCAATGCACACAAGATAAAAATTAAGTAGCAATAATTTCCATTCCATGCAGTGGTGAATATTTTGATTTGAATCCTTTTTATTTTATTTCTCGTGTCTGCATTAGGTAGAAGTGGTCAGAGGCATTGAGCTAAGAGAAGCACGAAGCTGAAAAGCTGGTCTGCAGTTGAGCTCCTGCTTCCTTCCCATAATAATTCAGGGCTGACTGTACCCCTCCTTTATCCCATCACCTTTCTTTGGTAAGATCATTCCTGTTCTTGCACAGGCTTTCTATTAAAGGCACAGTCAACCCAAAATTGCAAATAGTTAATTGCTATAAACTTGCTAATGATTATTATTTTGAACTTGCCCAATTTAGTAGCCTAAAGCGTTTCTAAGTATTAGTACTTACTTTTGTCTCGTGTGGCTGTTTAAAATGTCTGTCTGCCCCCTCCCATATTTCGTCACCACTATCTTCATTGTGCAGCTCTAAAAGCTTATTTTTGCCTGTACACACTCCCGTGTTTTGCGCATGCGCAGTGCACCAATAACGTTGTAGGAAAATGAGAAGGGAGCTACAGACCAGTGTTAGCCCTTTAGTGTAAGTCACCTCTCAGTGACAGGCGTTGTATGTCACACTGTACCTATCACACAGTAAAGTACAGCCAGCTCAAGCTGCAAGTTACCGTAAATGTACAGCTCTAAACACTTATCAGAAGTCAACTGTCCTTACTCCACAGCTAAATACAGAGCAGCAGTGTCACAAGCATAACATATCAGGCTTAGGGGACATACAGACTTTACCAGCTGCACAGATCAGAGAGTGCTGCATTTTATATATAAACAGATAGAGAATACGGACCATAATCTATTACATATCAGGTACCACAATGTACTCATACTGCCGATATAGCTGCTCCTCTTCCTAAGATACCACAGCACACTGCCTGTAAATGCTCCTCCCCTGCCAGATAGTGAACCTTCCTGCTCTAGGTACTAATGTATATCTGATCCTATTCCTATAAATACCACAGACTGAAAATGCTCCTCCCCTCACAGACTGTTTACTGTGGTATCTATAGGGAGAGGAGCAGCTATATCGAGAGTATGAGTGCATTAGTACCTAGAGCAGGAAGGCTCAGTATCTGGCAGGGGAGGAGCATTTGCAGGCAGTGTGCTGTGGTATTTATAGGAATAGGATCAGATATACATTAGTACCTAGAGCAGGAAGGTTCACTATCTGGCAGGGGAGGAGCATTTACAGGCAGTGTGCTGTGGTATCTTAGGAAGAGGAGCAGCTATATCGGCAGTATGAGTACATTGTGGTACCTGATATGTAATAGATTATGGTCCGTATGCTCTGTCTGTTTATATATAAAATGCAGCACTCTCTGATCTGTGCAGCTGGTAAAGTCTGTATGTCCCCTATGCCTGATATGTTATGCTTGTGACACTGCTGCTCTGTATTTAGCTGTGGAGTAAGGACAGTTGCTTCTGATAAGTGTTTAGAGCTGAACATTTACGGTAACTTGCAGCTTGAGCTGGCTGTACTTTACTGTGTGATAGGTACAGTGTGACATACAACGCCTGTCACTGAGAGGTGACTTACACTAAAGGGCTAAGACTGGTCTGTAGCTCCCTTCTCATTTTCCTACAGCGTTATTGGTGCACTGCGCATGCGCAAAACACGGGAGTGTGTACGGGCGAAAATAAGCTTTTAGAGCTGCACAATGAAGATAGTGGTGACGAAATATGGGAGGGGGCAGCCACACGAGACAAAAGTAAGTACTAATACTTAGAAATGCTTTAGGCTACTAAATTGGGCTATAGTTCAAAATAATAATCGTTAGCAAGTTTATAGGAATTATCTATTTGAAATTTTGGGTTGACTGTCCCTTTAATGTAATATAGAAGTACTAACTAAAGCAGTACGTATTACATTTAAAATATAGACAGTACAGCTATGTATACCATCCATAATTCTTTTTTATCTATCTGATTTTTTAACAGCATTATATTTAAAGAAAGTGCATATATAAAACAAATAACTACATTTAAAATCAGTTTGTACTTTTTTGTATTTTTATTTTCTTTTTGTAATTTTTTTTAATATATATATTATATACAGTAAATGATCACTAAGAGCATAATTTTATGTTGTATTTCATTGAAATAAGTGTTGCTAAATCATGATTGCCTATAAATTTGTCAGGTTTCACTAAGATTTTTTGTTTGTTTGTTGTTATTATACATATATAGTATGACAGGTTGATAAAACTCATGCATTAAATATGAAGTCAGACGGGAAGAGGTTTTATGTTTGGACAGATAACAGATAAATGCCAAAAATGTTATTTGACAACTCACTTAAATGGAATGAGCTTGTGATTAACAGAATGAGAATGCGGGCGAAACAGCGGGATACAGATACTCATATCGTTTACTTGTGACAGGTGTCAAATTGAAACAAGTTTTTGCCCCAGCCCATACATGCCCCTCACTGGGGCACATGACCTCCCATCTTCTACCATGCCCAGGAAATTAGTGACCTGTCCATCTCACCACTGGCACTAAGTTTGTGATCATGGCAGAGGATTGGGAGACCCTGTGTAGTGGACTAGGCACCTGTTACGGTCCTGTGTGACAAAATACATTAGTGTTAATCTTAGTGTTTGCATCAGTAGTTTTTTTTTTGTTTTTTTTTTTAATCTCGGATTTGTAAACAGTAGTGATTTGTTGTTTTGTATATTTCTCAACATTTTCTTTTTCAATATTTATTAAATTTTTCATTTAATATTTAGTAGCTAGTGTTACTTCTGCTGTCAGATTGCTGCACACATGTCTGTTAAACTCAGTGGATACCAGAGAGGATGTTTCAGCCATCTCTGGCAAGTGAGAGATTTACTCTGACCCTAAAGGATATTATTTTTATGACAGTATGCATGTTCACATTACTGTGCCTTGTACTCAATGCATGTGTGACAAGCAGCAGTGTGCGGCACGAACTACTGGAAAAAGGAAACTCCGCTATTAGGCCATGAACATGAGTGCGCTACAGTTAAAAGGAGCAGAAATGTTCAGCGCAGGACTGACAAACCTAGGCACAAATTCTGCCTTAAATTGGGTACTAACACTCTTGTTTGTTGTCCACAATCTGTGCATGGATCCCCTTAATTACGCCTGCCCACCGCCACTTGCCACTGCCCTCAAAGCAATTTTGTCCTGAGTTTAGAAATACCCAATGTTTACATGTTCTTTGTTTTTTTTGCAAGTTATAGGGCAATAAGTACAAGTAGCACTTTGCTATTTCCAAACCATTTTTTTTTCTCTTTTCAAAAGTAGCAATAGTTACATTGTAACACTAATACCTGTCAGGAATCCTTGACTATCCCTTGACATGTATATATTTTTTTAGAAGACAACCCAAAGTATTGATCTAGACCCATTTTGGTATATTTCATGCCACCATTTCACCGCCAAATGCGATCAAATAAAACAAATTGTTCCCTTTTTCACTAACTAAATAAGTATGTATATATGC
Source organism: Bombina bombina (assembly GCF_027579735.1). Taxonomy (NCBI): domain Eukaryota; kingdom Metazoa; phylum Chordata; class Amphibia; order Anura; family Bombinatoridae; genus Bombina; species Bombina bombina. The sequence continues at coordinate 1,363,207,263 of NC_069499.1, forward strand.
AGATCACCCTCAATAAGAGCTGACTACAACAGTGCAACTCTCTGCAGGGACCCTACTCATAGGAACCTAGCCACTGTAAAATCCATAAATGTTCTTAAAACCATTTAAATAAGAGGTTGCATGTCCCGGGTGTATTCATGAATTTGTATTATATATAGTGAGCACTAGCTACATCAACCAGCACAGCATAAAATGTTCCGGGTAATGACATTCAACTTTTATTGTGCTCACTTGATATCTGCAGCATATTGTATATTTATTTATTATATAAAAGAACATTATTTTTTAAACCTCTTGTAATACAGCATTTTAATCCTTTTAATGTTTTGTTTTCTGGCTGTACAAAGCTATAATGAGTTCTTTAAATCTGCTGCACAGTAATATTCATTGTTTTACCTTGTGCTGCAAACAGAAATGCACAAAATATCTTTTGTATCTTTTTTATTTATTTTTTAAAACAAATCATTGCTCATTCCTGTGCTTATTTTTTAACTATATTACACACAACTGTAGTACTGAGGGATATAATTGAACACAGACAATAATAATTCCCCTATTAAGTGACGTGCTCCCCTCCCAACCTATTACTTCCATTGGCACAGACCTCTATGTGATAGGTTAGAGAGGAGAGTTGTCCTCCCTTTTTTTCATTGAATCCTTTTCAGGCATGAGATGTCTGAGACCCACAGAAGGTCAAAACAAGCATCTGGGGTTGCCTTTCCCCTTGTACAGAGGAGAATTGCCTGGTATTTTGGGGCTGGACTGACCTTGATAGGAGGAATCAGGCTGATTTACTTCAGGAAAGTTCTCCTCTGTGAAAAAAACACAATTGGACTGAAAGAAGCAACTCCCAGGTGGTTTTCTGCAACAAATGTGGACTGGACATGCAGTAACAAAGAAAATGCCATTTGGCTATTTCTCTTGGAAGTTGCTGTCTACATAGACCATCTTTGGGAAAAAAAAGAACCCACAAATGTGTTTCACCTTATATGTCAACTTTTACGTTTGTGGTCCTGTTTTGAATTTTACCAACAAAAAGTTTATTGATTTTCTTCTTTATCACAGACATACTCAACCTAGTGAACATCATTGACTGGCCTTCTCAAATTAAAGCTTTTTCTTGCAAACCAAACCAAATATGAAGCAGAGTAAATTAAGTTTTTTTGGCAAGGTGCAAGCTCGGGCCACTGCTGAGGAGTCGCAGTCAGAAAAACGCAAAGAAGATGAAGAAATGCAGAGCTCAAGTGCTGTTTCCAACGTGACAGCTGCTTCTTCAAGTTCACAAACTAACTTGCCTAAACAAGCAGCTAAAAGACTGAGTGATAGTGAAACTTGTACAAATCCAAAGAAACGCTATTTCAATCCACATTGGCATCAACAATTTTCTTGGCTTGGCTATTCAACGGGCACAAATATGATACATTGCACAGACTGTAGTCAATTCCCACAAAGTTGTGATCCAAAATGGAAAGATGGTTTTATGCCTCCTTTTAAAAGGGAAACTTTGGTATGGTATGAAAAAAGTCAAAGGCACAGAGATAATGTTGCGAAAAGTAAGGCTAAAACTGCACCTGAACAAAGTCCCATGGCACTGTGTGTGAAGAAAATGGATTCAACTATGTTCAAACACATGACACATAGTTTTAACATTGCTTATTATGTAGCCAAATTTGAAAAGCCATTTAAAGATTTCCCTGATTTACTATCCTTGGCAGCTAAGCTTGAAATTCCCATTCTCCACAAGTATGGAAGTGATGTGCAATGTAGACAATTTATTCATTTCATTGCCAAAATAATCAGGGAAGATCTTTTGGCCAATGTTAAAAAATCCACATTCATAGGCATTATGATTGATGGGTCTACAGACCGCACCTCCACAGAACATGCAAATATTTATGTTAGGTATGTTTTTGAAGGAGAAATAAAAGAGTTTTTTTTGGGCACAATTGCACTTGAAAGTGCTGCAGCTTTAGATTATTTCAAAGGACTGACTGCATTTCTGGATGCAATGCATTTAGAGTACAGAGGTACATCCTGGATTGCTGGCTTAGGAACAGATGGTGCTGCAAGCATGGTGGGCCATAAGTCTGGGTTGGCCATTCAGAGGAAAGATATCTGCCCAAAGATCATTAGTATTCACTGTGTGGCTCATCAACTGCAGCTTGCTATTTTGGATGTCTGCAAAGAACCTTATTTAAAATAATTTGACAAAGTTGTCCGGATAGTTTTTAAATATTACCATGGCTCCGCCAAACGCCTACACCAGTTGCAAGAAACTGCAAAAGATTTGAGCGAAGAGATTCTTAAAGGGACAGTATACACTCATTTTCATATAACTGCATGTAATAGGCACTACTATAAAGAATAAGATGCACAGATACTGATATAAAAATCCAGTATAAAACTGTTTAAAAACTTACTTAGAAGCTGTCAGTTTGGCTCTGTTGAAAAGGTAGCTGGAAAGCCCACTGCAAGTGGCAAATAAGACACTCCCCCCTCCCCCTTCTTTCGCATATGAAAAGACCCTTTACACAAACAGGAGCAAGCTGGAGTAGGTATACGTCAGTATTCTCATAAAACTTTGGGGCTTGGTTAGGAGTTTGAAAATCAGAGCAATGTTATTTAAAAATATGTAAAACTATACATTTAAAAAAAAAAAAATACTTTATGGGCTATATAAATAGATCATCTACAAAACATTTATGCAAAGAAAAAATGAGTGTATAATGTCCCTTTAAGCTTAAAGATGTTCACACAGTTCGCTGGTTATGTAGCAAAGTTGATGCTTTACGTGCTTTACAGCAGAATTGGAAAACTGTGGTTACACATTTTGAGCGTATTTCAGCTGAAAGATCACTAGATGCTGCAAGAGTAAAGGGTATATTGAAAGACCTAAAGCAGCTGAAGTTTGTGAAACTACTACATTTCTTGCTTGATTTTTATGGGAAACTTAAACCTCTGTGCGAGGGCCTTCAGAAGAAAGAACTCATGATCTGCCACATAAAATTAAAGATAGAACATTCAATTGACATTATTCAAAGTTTGAGAGAAGAAAGGGGAAAGTGTGAGCTTGAACTATTAACTAAACTTACAGCTGAAGGAAAACTACATGAGGTGCAACTGACAAACCTAGAACGTGGTGAAAAAGAATTTCATAACATACACCTTTCTGTGTTGGTAAAAGCAGAAACATATTTATTTAAAAGACTTTCTTCAGTTTCCTCAGATGTAGTTCAGTCTTTAACTATATTTGACAGCTTATCCTGGCCAGACAAGGCACAGATCCTAAAATATGGAGTGAAGGAGTTGCACATAGTTGGGAAGCACCTCTATAATGACTTTGATGACAAGATGGACCTATTAAAAGCTGAGTGGGCTGACATGAAGCTTTCTGTTCAAAGTGGTCTATCTTTTAAAGAAACTTTGAAAAAAATTTACCAGCAAAAAGAGAGGTTTCCTACACTACTTCCCCTGATAAACTTCTGTGCTGTATTACCACCTACAACTGCTTCATGTGAACGTGGCTTCAGTTTCCAGAACCGCATAAAGACTGTGTACCGAACTTCAATGACTATAGAGACTCTGGATGACCTATTGATTGCTGTCAATGGCCCATCAATTAATGATTTTAATCCAAGCAGAGCCATTGATAAGTGGTATTTCAATTCTGATAGAGGTCGCTACACAGGGCTTGCATCTAGTACACAATAGCCAATAACTGCTGTAAAATCTAGTTTCTTCTTCATGCTGCCATACCAGCTCAAAGTGAAAATCTCTAGGTTTTGTATTAAATCTTGTTGTTTCTTCATGCTAAGTTTTGTAAGTTTAATTGTGAGCAGATAAACTTCTTTTTTGAATTCTTAATTTAATAGCTGCCTTTATTCATCCAGCTGTTGTCTTCCCCAGAAACCAAAGTTGCCGTTGCTGTTATTTTTTTTCGTTGTTGATTTATCCTATGTATGTAATTATTTGTTGTTATCAAATAAAATAAAAATAAAGTTACTGCACTGTCTAAACATATGAAAAGAAGGGTTGAATTAGTGGTCGTGACGTAAGTATGCAATAGGCGGGTTGGTGGGCGTGGCCTGGGTATGCAGTGGGCGGGTGATGGGCGGGATCAGAAGTGGCGAGTAACATTTTTGGCCTGGCTAGTAGCTTAGGACCTGAAATTTTGAGCCCTGATCTAGATGATATATTAATATATTCAAAAAATCTATCAGACCACATCAGACATGTAAGATGGGTATTGGCTCGATTACGTGAACACCATTTATATGCAAAAATGGAAAAATGCCATTTTCATGTACACACCATAAAATTCCTTGGTAACATAATTTCTCCAGAAGGGATTCACATGGATCCAGACAAGATAACAGCAATTCTTGATTGGCCTGAACCGAAATCAGTTAAGTCCTTACAGAGATTTTTGGGTTTTGCAAATATTTATAGACAGTTTATTAACAACTTCTCATCTATTGTGCAACCACTCACCAAATTAACAGGGAAGCAAAAATTCACCTGGACAAATGATGCAAAAAGTGCATTTGATACTCTAAAAAAATCTTTTGTTACAGCCCCCGTTCTAAGTCTGCCTGACCCAGAAAAGCAATTTACTTTAGAATAGATGCCTCAAATATTGGGGTAGGGACTATACTCTCACAGCAGAGTCTCAATTCTCCAGATATGCATCCCATTGCTTATTATTCAAGATTACTCAGCCCAGCCGAAAAGAATTACTCAGTGGGTGACAAAGAATTACTCGCAATAAAATGTGCGTTGGAACAATGGAGACATCTGCTAGAAGGGACTAAGACCCCGTTCTTCATATTCACAGATCACAAAAACCTACAATATTTAAAAAATAACAAAACTTTATCTTCAAGACAGGTGCACTGGGCTTTATTCTTTGACCAATTTGATTTTCTTATCAGTTACAGACCAGGGTCAAAAAACATCAAGGCAGATGCACTATCGAGATCATTGGAACCTTCAAACCAAGTAAGTGAAAAAAGACACATTATACCTCCACAGAAAATACTTGCCTTACTGTCCACTCTATGCTCAGACATTATAGAGGCTGTAAAGTCTGACAACGAAATTCCTCCATCATGTACCAAGGACGAAGATTCTGGGTTATACCTACACAGCAATTAGACATATATACCACAGTCTATGAGGAATCTATTAATACAACATTATCATAACTCACCTCTATCTGGTCATACAGGAATCACAAAAAAATAGAGAACTAATCACACGCTACTTCTGGTGGCCTCAGATCAATCAAGACATATATGAATATGTCACCACCTGTCATATATGTGCATCTAAGAAAAAGGATCATCACAAACCATTTGGGATGTTATCCCCATTACCGATTCCAAATATTCCATGGGACATGATAGCCATGGATTTTATTGTAGAATTACCATCTTCCAATGGCTTCACCACCATACTTGTGGTGGTAGACCATCTCACAAAATTAGCTCATTTTGTACCATTGAAAAGTATTCCAAGTGCTTTGACAACTGCAAAGGTCTTTTTCTCCCATATTTTAAAATTACACGGATTACCATCCTCAATCGTAAGTGACAGAGGAACTCAGTTTACCTCAAAGTTTTGGAGGGAACTGTGCAGATTACTAAAGATTGCGCCACGATTTTCCACTGCTTTTCATCCTCAATCAAATGGACTCACTGAAAAAGTCAACCAAATTTTAGAACAATACCTGAGGTGTTATACATCGCATATGCAAGATGATTGGTCAGACTGTTTACCTCTAGCAGAATTTGCGTATAATAATGCTATAAATAGTTCTACTAAAACTTCTCCATTCTGCGCTACATATGGATATCATCCTAAAACTCTTCCAAACCTTCAATCCATCTCTATCTCTCCTGCAGCTCTGGACTACACTCACAATTTAAAAGAAGTCCTAACGTCTCTTAAAATGCATTTACAGGAAGCAAAAGCCAAACAAAAGTTCTACTATGACAAAAAACATATTTCCCCACCAACCTACAAAATAGGGGATCTTGTTTGGTTATCAACCAGAAATTTAAAACTCAAAGTCCCATGTAAGAAACTGGCTAGCCAATTTATTGGACCTTTTCCTATAACTAAACTCATAAATATGAATGCTGTGGTTCTACAACTACCTGATAATCTCCGTATTCATCCTTCGTTTCATGTGTCCTTGATAAAACCCTATAGAGGGGGTCGCAATACTACAAACCCTACAGCTCTTGGTGACAACTATGACATTGAAGATCTATCGGAATATGAAGTTGAGTCCATACTAGACTCCAGGTTCAGATGCAAGACTTTAGAATATTTGGTCCTTTGGAAGGGCTATGGCCCTGAGGAGGACTCTTGGGTTCCTGTTTCCGATGTTCATGCCCCACATCTTATTAAAACTTTCCATTCCACATACCCACTCAAACCTCGGCTCTGACCCATGGTGAGGGTCTCCTGAAGGGGGGGGGGGTATGTCATGATACTGTACCTTTAAGAACTACATTCCTCCCACATTTACACACCTTTATAAGGAGCTCCTTTTCCATTCACTAATTGCTTGTTTATTAGCTAGTGTTAGGTCAGCATTAGTAATCCTGCAAGCTCCATTGCTTCTAACGATATACTTGTGAGAGATTTAAACCTCACTCATCTTATCATATATGCTCAGAACTCTCTTCTCAAAATCCACTGTTGCTCATATTCAATACCTTACTGCTTGAGTCTCTTTTGGCAAACCTTTGGACACAGAAAATCCTAACCGCGGACTACTCAGTTCAAACAAAGACTGGATCTGACATCACCCGATCTACCGGACTATCGCATACTCTGACACAGTGAGATCGGAGGTGAGCCAGACGCCAAACTCTCCAGGAATCAGTTTCCATTCAGCTCGAGTGTTGCCACATCCACGGAGGACCACGTTTACCTCGACTCTGGTTACAAGTGTATTCTGCCTTTAGAGTCACAGATGATCCTCTTCTCTACGGAACACGCAAGTATAGTAACATAACTGATATTGACTGTGTACCTGAAAGTAATCAAGCTCTGTTTACAAACATCCGCTGAGACTGTTTTTAAAGATTTCTTGTGAGTAATTTGGGATATAAAAAACAGGAGTATTAACTAACAGAGACATTCATATTAATATATAAATCTCAACTACTAACTCAAATCTGCCTGTTAAAGTGAAAGTATCAGATATTTAGAGACACCTAACATTCAAAATATAACAAATCATATTCCTAAACACTAAACCCACTGTATTAGTGTGTATACTGTGAGGTCTTAAAGGAATATAACAAATACTAAACCTAAACAAATTGAACATTCCTGTTAACTTGAGGAATAGTTCATTGCACTCATAGACTCTTCGACCTAACTACCCTGGTCAATATGACCATCCCAAGAACTGCAGGTGGCGGTGATTCTTTTTTTTTTTCTTGTACTATCTATACGTTTAATCTTTCTTTTCTCCTTTTTAGGTAATTCTCTTTTGGTTATTGCTGTTGAAATGTATATTGAGTTATGATAATCCACATTGTGTTGTTCTTCGCATTTATACCCAGGCCGTGATTCTGTGCTGGTCTGAGAATTTTGTAGGTTAGATAATTGTAATTAGTACTGTTGTGTTTTTTCCCTCTCCCGGGACATAGAAGTCCGGTCTGCTAAACCTTCATACGTAATGAATCAAGATGGGTTATGTTACATTCCCCCAATAGTGCATATGTGTCTAATAATGTTACAATGCCCTTTGTTAAACAAATATACACGTTAATTGGGGAGGGCTCCACCGAGCCGTACTTCCCCCCTCTTTTGTTCTATTCTTTTTTTATTTCTACACTATTCTCATCACTCCCTGCCGGATTAACACCCGTCAGGTCCTCTCCCCCTCCTCTCTCCTTCCCCCCCTTTTCCCCCTAGCTTTCTTTCCTTCCTATCCTCCATTTCCTTTTAAAGTTTAGTGTTTGTTTGAATTTCCGACTTCGGATCAGTTAGCTCCTAATACAGAGTACATCTATCAGGCAGAGGTGACACCTCCTTTCTCACACATTCACAAAACCACCTAGTAACTACTCTCTCATTCAAGAATACATAGCACAACATCCAGCAGTAAGCCACTTCAAAATCGCCTCACAAAATGTCAAGGGTTTGCTATCCCCACAGAAACGCTCCATTGCATTTCATGATTTTTATAAGAAAAACATAGATATAATAATGGTCCAGGAGACACATTTAAAAAAAAATAAGGAACCAACCCTTTCACATCTATATTATGATCAACACTTCCTAAGCTCAGGACCATCTAAACATAATGAAGTTAGTATCTCTTTCAGGAGGGGTTCTCCTTTCGCACTCTTACAAAAATACCAGGAAGGTAGGATATTAATACTTGTAGGACTCTACTATGGCAGACCCCTAACCTTGGCTAATATATATGCCCCAAATCGCCCTTCCCCCTCCTTCTTTCGCTCATTGACCAATAAACTAGTAGATATCTCCAAAGGCCCAATAATATGGGGGGTGACTTCAACTTTCCAATAAACTCAGCTCTAGATACATATACAGGTAAATCTTACATGCGATATAACCAGATTAGGGCTAATTGGACAGCTCTCAGAGCGATTCCTTTTTTACACATTTGGAGAATTATGCAACCCTCCACGAAGGACTTTACATTTTTCTCCCACCCGCAGCGTTATTCCCGCTTAGATTACATCCTCTGTGACCAAAATACTTTAACTGCCCTAGTGGACTCTAGGCTCCATACTATGATCGGCTGGTCCGATCATAGTATGACATGTTCCACCTTCACGTGGTCCTCTAGACCTCACTATCAACAACATTGGACACTGAACGAACACATACTCTCAGACCCGCTTATAACTACTGACATAATAGAAAAAACAACTGAATATTTCAACTTCAACGACCCATCTTCTACTTCCGCAACTAATAATTTGGAGGCCTATAAGTGCTATATCAGAGGAGTAATCCTTAACCACACACACACAATTCACAAAGAGCAGCACAATATTTGTCCTTAGTGAATAACTTTCAAAATAGTGAAAAAGTACTAAAACAAAATCCCCTCTCCCCTCAGCTTCTTTTGCAGTCACAACAGGATAGGGAAGCTCTTAATCAGCATTTAATTAGAAATGCCCACCTACGTGCACTTACTTCCAAATCTAAATTCTATATTGAAAGCAATAAAACTGGGAGATTATTGGCCAGATCCCTCAAAAAGAAGAGGTATAAAACCTTTATCTCAAAAATCAAAAGCCCCTCTGGAACCTCATTCTCAAAAAACACCGAAATAGTCAATCAATTCGCAGATTACTACTGCTCATTATATAACCTCCCAACCTCACAAACTGAATCCAAACTTACCAAGATTACAAACTATCTTTCACAAATCCAACTTCCTATCCTAACTGCAGAAGACAAAGAGGCCCTAGACTCACACTTTACTCTACAGGAAATCCTCTTGGCCATCAAAACCCTTGGGTAAAGCTCCTGGCCCAGATGGGTTTACTACCAAATTTTATCATTTGTTTAAGGCTCACCTGAGTTCCCACCTCTTGACAATGTACAACTCACTAGATTAGGACTGTCACCTATCCCAATCTTTATTGGAAGCTACAATAACCGTTATTCCAAAGCCAGGCAAAGATACGGAACAGGTCTCTAATTACCGTCCCATTTCTTTAATTAACATTGACTTCAAGCTGTATGCCAAATTGTTAGCCACTAGAATAAATAACATCCTCCCATCGCTCATCCACACTGACCAAGTGTGTTTTATACCTGGGCGTGAGGCAAAAGATAACACTATCCGGGTTCTCCAAACTATATACACTGCCAACACCACCAAGACACCAGTTATCTTACTCTCTACAGATGCAGAGAAAGCTCTCGACAGGGTGGACTGGGACTTTCTCTGGGCCACCCTGTCGAAATTTGGATTCTCAAAAACACTGATCTCACGAGTTCAGGCTCTCTATCAAGGCCCAACCGCTAGCATAAGTGCTAATAACACATTATCCCGAAGAATCTCAATTAGTAACGGTACGAGGCAGGGATGTCCCCTTTCTCCGCTATTGTTTGCCTTGGTAGTGGAGGTGCTGGCTGCCAAGATTAGGGAAAATGATCGCATCGAAGGTATGACTTTTGGGCAATCACAACAAAAGTGTCTCCTCTATGCGGACAACATAATATTTTCAATCTGTTACCCGCCCACTTCATTACCTGCATTGCTCCTTGAACTGGATAACTATAGGGAGGTCTCAAACTTCTCGATTAACATGGAAAAGTCCAAACTAATGCCCCTTAACCTATTAGAGAAAGACACCAGGTTCATTGCGTCTCACACCCCCTTTCAGATCACAAATAAAGATACGATATTTGGGTATAGACATTACCCCATCTCAGTCAGACTTGTTTGACCTGAATTATATCCCTCTCCAAAAGGAATCCCAGGCCTCCCTTGAGATGTGGCATAAGCAAGGCCATCTCTCTTGGATGGGTCGGGTTAATGCATTCAAAATGAATCTTCTCCCCAAATTTCTATATCTATTCCATGTCCTCCCCCTAGACATTCCTCCCTCGTACCTAATACAACTGCAAAAACTGTTTGATTTGTCACCCCAAATCTCAATGCATACTATAGGGCAGCTCATTTGGCCCGAATTGTGGCGTGGAAGCATTCACACCCCCAGAAGCTCTGGGTACAATTAGAATCCTCATTAATTGGTGGCAATAATCTTGGCGACTTATGCTGGACCCTTCCCAGACATAGACCTCTCGAAGCCCGCACAAATTATTATGTTTCTGCTACTCTGAAAGTGTGGGATAAAACTCTAGCCTCAGACAACCCTGTTTCGACCATACCCTCACCCTTAACTCCACTCCTCAACAATCCTCTTCTTTTACAACCACACTCCTTGCAGACCCCGGTCATTGCTAATTCACCCTTGAATGTCCCTGCACACTTGGTGCTTAGCAAGGGCCAGATTCGTTTGCAGCATGAACTCTCCCAACTACTAAGCTTCCCTTTCCATCTCTGTTACCCCTACCTACAACTAAGGCATGCCATAACAAATAGCCCTCACACTACTGATTTAACCAGGCTCCTAAAACCTTTTGAGACACTTTGCACGACTCCAGAAATGGCAATATCCCACATCTCTATCATATATAAACTGCTTAGAGGTTCATACCTAGCCAAACAACCCTCATACATAGCTAAATGGGAGAGAGAGCTTAATATCACTTTAACCGAAACCCAAATGGACCCACATTTTTCTAGAAACTAAAAAATCCTCCCCCTCATTAATGTTCGCAGAAATGAACTACAAGCTATTATCTAGATGGTATTTATCCTCACATTGCCTTCATAGCATCTACCCAAACTCCTCCTCTTTGTGTTGGAGGCATTGCGGTGGAACAGGAACCCTCTCCCATATCTGGTGGGATTGTCCCCTTCTACACATGTATTGGAAAGATATCACCAGAAGTATTAATAATACAATAGGTCTTAATATCACACTCTCTCCTGGTGTAGTCCTCTTACATAATACCCCCCCTATTTCTTGTAATTATCGTGGACAACTATTTAAGTGCATGCTCAACCTTGCCAAACGCCTCATACCCAGGTTATGGAAATCCACGCAAATCCCCACTCTTTCCATGTGGCAGAGAGAAGTAGATACTATCTTATCATTAGAAAAAATACATTACACATTTTTAGGCAAACAAGATTTTATTGCTGATATTTCATTCATATGGGAGCAAAGGAAGCAGTAACTTTGGTCCAGTACCATTGTATTATTCTCCCAAAGGGAATAACCAAATGTTGCCCCTCAGATTGTGGGGAGATAACTTATTGCCTTGTATAGCCATAATTTTCTGCATAACGAATACTACGCATCTCTCTTGGGTATGACCAAAAAACCACATATATAGTTACTTACCATGATTTTGTGTCACCTGGGCAGCCTCATATTGTTCTCTTGTTCTGATGTAAACCATATGTACTACTGTATTTTATTTTTGTACTTTTGTTTCAAAAACTTAATAAAAACAGTGAAATATAAAAAAAAAAATAGTGATGTTGATAAAATCAATGAGGAAGTTTTGAGTTTGTTAAAAGATGAAACCTCTACTTACATAAGTACTGATTCCATTGATGATGAATCACAGGAAGATAGGAATGATTACTGTCAGGATATCTGTGATTGTTATTAAATAATATATATATATATATATATATATATATATTAATATTAATTTAACACAAGTTAGCAATAGCACTACACAAATAAGAGGGGACGCTCCGTTTGGTATAATTGTATATATATATATATATATATATATATATATATATATATATATATATATATATATATATATATGTATATATATATATATATGTATATATATATATATATATATATATACATATATGTGTGTATGTGTATATCTATATATATATACCTTATAAGCTTGAGTGCTTGAGCAAAGAAGCAAGAATTGCAAATAAAGTCTGTATCACTTGAGGGATAGAGACTAACAGAATGCACTTGAGTAGCACTTCAGTACCCCTAAACAAATAAAGAATGAAACTTCATTCAATACCTTCCAAAGCAAAGGAGTTGAGGACACACTGTTTGTTTTAACGGTGTGCAATCTAAATTTATTAGATTCAATTATCAATATAGCAGGAATGTTATACCTGTTCATTGTACCAAAACCAGACTGCCTGTTTGGCTTATAATCAGATATCCCAGCTATATTTACAGCCACCATAATTATTGTTCGAATTTATATGTGTTTTTAAACTGCACACTTTCACATTTATTTTAGTTCACACTAATCTTAATAAAAGTTATGTTTTAATTTTAAAATCAACTCCTTGGCTTTGGAAGGTATTGAATGAAGTTTCATTCTTTATTTGTTTAGGGGTACTGAAGTGCTACTCAAGTGCATTCTGTTAGTCTCTATCCCTCAAGTGATACAGACTTTATTTGCAATATATATATATATATATATATATATATATATATATATATATATATAAATATTATTTAATGTATATAGATTTGTCTTGGGCAGTGAATGATCCATTTATTTGTGAGACGGTAACTACAACAGCCCCCCCCCTCTACCTTATACCTCTAAAGGATTCAAAAGAGAGCATTGGTCTCAATAGTTCAGCACAAACCCCTGGGATGATGGAGCCGAATATTCTGTGTTTTGTTGGAAAATATGCTCAGAAGCCCCTTGAAGATTTTCAATATACATTCTGATCTGGGAGAAGCATATGCCAACTTTCACTAACAGACACATGTGATAATTAAACACCATGGCTCACTGGATTTTCTTTTGAAGCTTAAATATATTCAGAAAAAGAACCAGTTTTTTTTTTAAAAAAGGATGTAGCTAATCTCATATAGGTGTGAATGATCCCCTGCCGTGCTCCCAGACAAGCTGACATTCTAAGTCTCTGTATGACATGGGAAACTAGATTTCAGATAAAGAAATTGTGTCTAAATCCTCACAATAATTTAAAATACACAGATCATATTAAAAACATCTATCTATCTATCTATCTATCTATCTATCTATCTATCTATATATATGTATTGATCTGAAACAGTAACATATTAGATAAATATTTGCTGAGCTTGATAAATGGCTGTATAATAAATGTATAAATGTTTATTTTAAAATAACAACATCTGTTTCTTTATTTTTCAGACAACAAGATGTCGTACGAATATTGGTCATAAACATAAATCTATACACTCAAAAATGATTAGTAACATGAAATATACTATGTTCACGTTAAGATATAATATAATGCCAGGATGTTGAATGAAATGATTATGTGAAGAGCCAAATAATTTACAGTATAATTGCTTACTAGTATGATACTGGTAGTATGTTCATCTTTGGCCTCTATAAATAAATGCTAAGTTATATTAGATGAGACAGATATATGACCAGACAGGTTTATTAATATAAAGAAATAGTGTATTTGTTAAACATTTTATAGATTGAACTGCAGCAATATTTGAATGAAACTGTTTTTCTTTGTCTGCTGGCCCCCAGGGGATTAAAACTGGTATGACAGCCAAAGGAATTGACTGTTTAAAACATATGCCAAACCAAATAGCCTATGAGATTTTCAGATCCCAGAGTGAATCAGAGACAAGCTCCGTTAGGACCAATGGAAAGAGAAGCTCAGAGGGCCTATCAAAATGCTGTGGGAGTGATTAAGGAAAATGAGGAGGCTTTCTTTACTTTTGGATAAAGTGGGATACACACTCTAAGACAAGAGGATACAGGCAGACTCAAAGAAGCAATAACGTTTGGAGAGAAAAATACATAGGTATTCTAAGACTATAGTCAGATTGCAGCTGAACAGATATATTTTAGGATTTACCTTATTGTAGATAAAAAATAATTTATTTCAGCTCAGATAAATTGGTTGTTTGCATTAATAATATATATAACTTCTGGTGTTTTAATTTGAGTTATATATAATCATTTGTGGGCTAAGTAGCTTAATTATATTTGTCTGGAAGTTAACAATCCATACATTGGTATCTCATTGTGGTATTTTAATGCAACTCTGATTTGGGAGATTATTGTGAATAAGGTAATTTGTAAAGGTATATTTGTATGATCTTTGTATAAAATATTGTAACAGTTTAAGCTTGTATAGTTTGATTCATAATCTGGTTCCTATAACTATAATTCAATGTGTTTATAACTTTAACTAATATAAAGAATTTAGGAATAAAATATTGATTTTAATTGTTTTGTATATGCATTTTATTGGGGGTTTGTTTTAAGGAATAATTATTAAATAAATTGTATTATAACCCGGCCATATACTGACATATTATTTGGAGGCACTGCAGTAGATGATTATTATTAGTAAATAGAAATTATTAAAAAGAAAAAAGGAATTTTTTTGTAAAATTAATCTTAAAAAAAATTATTGATTTTTTGTGATTAATTATTTCAAAATTAATGTTAATATCTTGAAATATTATTAAAATATTTTTTTTGAAAAATTGTTTAAAAAAATAATGTTTCATTTTCAAAAAGTTTGAAAATATAATTTTTCTTCTCTTGTTGGGCAAAATTGTATTAGCTTTTTAATTTAACTAAATACTAAGCCAATATAATAATGTCTGTTACTAGAAGTCAATCAATTAATTCTATACATGTTCAAATATGTTCCCCAAAATCGCCCGTTAGTCAGGCTTAAAACAGAAGCCATATCTCACCTTAAAAATAAATTAAATATTAAGAGAGAATTAGGTGCTTACATTTAGATGCTGAAGACTAAGGTCAAAAATATTGCAAATGATATATGGTGCGGCACAAGCGAAATATTTCAAGGGCTGTTTAAATTGGGCCAACCTCAAAAGCAGGGGAAGAGAGACAAAATAATTTTCAAAACTTTGGTCCTGCTCCTCTATGTGAACAATGAAATGTACAATAAAATAGAAGTACAAAATTCCCAATTGGAGCAACTGTGAAAATTATTCATTAAGGTTAGATGAGGAAGAGGCAGAACTAAGCCAGGATAAAATTGATGAGTTTGCCCAAAACATGGCTACTTTACAAAAATATAAACAGAATTTAGCTCAGATAGAAGATTTGCATAAGGAACTCACACAAAGCCAGAGAGAATTAAGTGATATAAAAAGGTTGTATCGTCATAATGAAAACCCCTCTATTAGCAATGAGGACAATGCAGATAATTCTAAATCTCTTAAAGAATTCATCAGAAATGAACTGCAGAAATTTAGGGAAGAATTTAAACAAAGGACCCCTATTGGGTCAGAAATACACTTTCCAAATAGACAGGGACCTTATGTTATAAATTCAGGGAACTGCTATACCTCAGAGGAATGGGACAGCATACGTAATTGGTCTACCAAAAAAAATTATTGGGCATATAGGGGGTGCTCCAGCCCCAAAAATAAGATCCCTAGGAGAGCCCAAGATATGTCTAATAAGGTATATGACACCCCTAAAATAATTACTTTCTTAAAGGATGCAGTACCTAAAGTTTCCAAAAACAGAGCAACTTCTATAATTGACCACTTAGAGATATATGAAAATGCTTTATCCATAATGATGGTTACTATTGAGCAGTCAAAAATTGAATTTCTGCCTTGAGTGCTTGAGGGTAAAGCTTACAAATTCTTTGCTTCACTCAAGGATATGAATATTCATTCCTGGAGTGAAACAAAACATCAGTGCAGAAAAGAATTTGGGAAATATTGCATAAAAACGGTATATGGTTTAAAATGTGGCCCGAATTAAAGCCCTATAGAATTAATTTCTGTACTAAGAAGTGCGTACAGTATGGTAAAAGATTACCCCATATTTGAAAGCTCAGAATTTGTAAATTTATTTCTCGAAGCATTATGGCTGAGGTTGCTCGTCATCACAGCTAAATCATCAGTTTCTGGTCTGTAGGGAAAGAACATGATTAGTACCATTATTGTCATTTATCATTTTATTTGGTATATCTCTCCCCTCTCTTTCAGGTAATGCTGCAGTATTTATGACTGTACCTGTGGCCCACTGCTGACCACTGGCTGTACCCCTAAAAAAGGTTTGTTAGGGTTCTGAGCCATCAAAGCTTGACTCATATTAGTAAATAGGGTACATAATTGACTTATTTGCGTACTGTCAGGCGCTGTTACTGCCTCTTTAAATTCCAAAGGATTTTTCTGACCTTTCATTGGTTGCTTCCCCTTTAAAAACCGCCAATACCTTTCACTCATTGCTTAGTATTTTGTAGTAGCAGGGCTACTCTCCTAAACCTGAGCTATATTACTGAACCTAAATCTAAAACCTGCTTGGAGTCACGTCTCCAACAATTCTGCAGCAGAATCTTGGATCTACACTTCTCAGCATGTATCATTCTCTCTAAAGCAACCGGATACTTTGTTGCAACTTTACCAAGTTATGAATATCAGATGCTGTTAAAGTCGCAATTCTCGCAAGTATCTTTCCAGTTACAAGATTCTCTTTTTTTGTGAAGTCTTTACTGTGTTAACGGACAATCTACCTTGTATTCTAATTGTGGAGTTCTGTCTTATGTTGCTGTAATCACTGGTTACGATACTATCTGTACTAACCAGGTACTTGCCGAGTCTCCTCCCCTCAGACTTCCGGTTCCACGGACACAGTGAGAGACATTGAACAATGGCTCAGCTCCGCATCGCTTGCTGCAGGATCTACAAACAAGGTACCCTCTTACTTACTGTAAGCCTTACTGAACTGCACAGTGTATTTTAAAGCAGCCACCAAGTTTCCTTCCGCTGCACGCTACAAGCTGACTCAGTTCTAATTCTAATCCATAGTGCAATAACTAAAACCACCATGCTGTGATGGATCAAAGCTAGGGAAAGCGTTACTGCTGCTGAATTCCTATATTATAGAAAGAGGGTTCATTATAGCATTTACTGCATAGTATATGCTGTACTATAATTAACCTTATCTCATGGTTAAAAACCATCAACCAAATTTATCACTGAAATATATTGAATTCCACTTATTAGTAGTGTTATTCATACTTCTTGGGAAAACAAACACCATTATAAATATATTTGAGTTCTGCAGTTGTGTTCTTTTGTTGACAATAGGCACTATCCTAACATAATACTAAGCCAGAAAATGGAACCAGCGGATCTCCCACAGATTGTATATAGTCTCTCTCAAAAGGTAGATCAGCTAGCACAAGGAGTACATGATTTACAGGTAGAGAACCAATCTCTTAGAAACATAATTAGAGATTCCATTGCAGTGAAGTCTAATCTACAAGGCCAATCACCAGAGCCTTCTGTATCAATACCAGATACCTTTTCAGGAAACAGGAAAGTTTATAGGCAATTTAAAAACACTTGTCAGTTGTTATTTAACCTCAGACCCAGAAGTTACCCCTCTGAAAGAATAAAAGTCTTAAGCACTATATCATTCCTTAGAGGGGAGCCCAGAACTTGGGCAGATAATCTATGTGAAACTGACGATCCTGTACTTGGCTCTCTGGAGGATTTCTTTGCTTGCATGGATGACCTTTTCCATGATACAGATGTCCAGATGACCGCTGAAGCCTCCATGAGGAATCTTAAGCAAGGAAAGAGACCAGTGGAGGAATACATCACATAATTTAAAATGTACGCTGCTGATTCCCAATGGAGTCAGATAGCACTTAGAAACCAATTCCGTTTGGGCCTCTCTGAAGGTCTAAACGATGAAATAGCCAGAATAGAACCCCCAAGACACTGGAAGCTATGATGAGGTCAGCAAAGCAATTAGATTGTAGGTTATGAGAAAGGAAGGCTGAAAAATACTCCATCAGAAATCCGGCCTAAGAGTTCTATCTATACATCCACCCAACCAACATACTCATCCACTAAACAACATGCTGTACCAATGGAGATAGGTATAGTAAGAGGACCTCTAACATCTGAGGAAAGATTCCGGAGAAAGACCAACAACTTCTGTATGTACTGTGCTAACCCAACACAGTACATGACTGTCCCTTACTACTCAAGAACAAAAAACGTAAGTTCACGTATTTACATTCCTCTCTACAAGTTAACAATTATAATACTTTTTGCATATGGTCTCTCTCCCTACAGTGGGATCAATACCATCTGACGACTGACGCCATCATAGACTCAGGAGCCTATGGGAACTTCCTTGATTACCATGTTGTTAAACTTAATAAAATTCCTCTTATCTTGAAGAAAACCCCTATTTGTATTCGTATGATTGATGGTTCTACACCTAATACAGGTCCCATAACACATCATACTGTTCCTATATCAGTTACTATCTTAGGTCACACCAAGTTATTATCTTTTGATGTCTTAAGCTCACCCCATGTTTTCCGAGATCTCTTAGATGTCTGCATAGTCATATATTTAGACGACATTTTGATCTATTCTAAAGATAAAACAGAACACATCAAACATGTTTTCCAGGCTCAGAGAACATAAACTATACGCTAAACCTGAAAAATGTCTCTTCCACATACATCATGTCTCATTCTTTGGGTACACTATCTCACCTTTGGGAATTGAGATGCAGAAGGAGAAAGTAGACGCTGTGGGAGAGTGGTCCATTCCCAAAACACGTAAGGAACTCCAACGTTTTCTCGGTTTCGCAAATTATTACAGAAAATTCATGAAAAACTTTTCTAAGATAGCTAAACCTCTTACCAAATTAACCAGTACTTCCATTCCGTTCATTTGGAACACAGAAGCCAATGCAGCTTTCGTCTCCTTGAAGACTAGGTTCACCACCGCACCAATATTGAGGTTCCAAAACTACAATATATCTAAGTCGACTCCTCTGATTTCGCTTTGGGAGCAGGACTTTCTCAACCAATAACACTTAATGATCCTATCCACCCCGTTTCGTATTTCTCTAAAATGATGACCTCCTCCGAAAGAAATTATTCAATAGGAGATAAAGAACTCCTTGCCATAAAACGGTCTCTAAAAAACTGGAGACATCTCCTAGAAGGTTTTTTTTTTTTTTTAAATCTTTATTAGAAAAATTATATAAAATGTACAGAAAAAATAAGAAAGTGAGCAAAACTTCACACATATATCAAGAAAAAATCATCTGGGATATCATTACATCTGTAAGATAAATAACCATTACCAATTTATAATACCCCCTATTCCTCCTTCTTTCACTTCGCTCTCTTTCCACTATAATTCAACAACGTTCTTTGTTCAAAAACGCTAACTAACTTTGTACTATTGTCTTATAATTTCAGATAAATATGGAACCTGTCCCCTCTCCACCCATCCCCACCCCTCCAAACAAAAGAAAAAAAAGAAAAAAAAAAAGAGAAAAAAGAAAAAAAGGGAGGGGCAAATTAACCCAGTGGTTCCCCACTTCCCATGGACAGTGGGATTATTTGTGATATATTTAACACAGCATCTTCCCCAATATACTTAATAAATTCCAGCCATGTTTTCTTGTAACTCAAGACATTTGCTTTGTTGTAAAATTTAGTATCATAGGCCTCCAGGAACGCCTGTCTGAGTAACTTTTTTTAACTGCTCCTATGGAGGGGATCTTGTTATTGACCCAGTTAACATAGAGTAAGGATCTCGTTAAGATTATAACCCATTCTATAAATTTAGTGTTTGCCCCTGAGTTAACCTCCTTATTTAAGAAGATAGAATTTTCTCCCAATAAATGAATCTTCTTTGTAGCCATAAAAAGGAAATACTCAATTTTACCCCACATCTGTCTAACCTTGGGACATGAAAACACCATATGTATTATAGATGGATCTACCTCCCCACATTTTACGCATTTGTTGTCAATTAATTTATTCCATTTTTGTGCCCTTCTTGGGGTAATATAATCAAAGTGTATTAAATCTGAAGTGAGATTCTCTAAAATTAGTTGACTTTGTAATATTCTTGATAATTTCAAAACTCTTGGGAATAATCACACTAGTACTAAGTTTATAATTGCCCCACCTATTAGTATACTCTATAATTACTCTCTCTGTCTCTGGGGTTTGTAATATACCATATAGAATAGATAAAAGACCCTTTTTAACTCTTGGACAATCTAGGATCGGATGTTTATGAACAATTCTTGGTTCTTTGCCTAACATTTGCAGCACATAGTGTTTTGCCTGAAAAAAGTAAAACTTGTCTGATAGTGGCACTTCATATTTCAACTGAAACTCCCTGAAATTATATGGACGTATCAATAAAGGATTAATCAGTTGATTTATATATATATATATAATATTTTTAAGCCTCCAACGATGAAATACCTCATAACTTAAGCCTGGAATGAATCTAGAATTTCCTAGGAGGGGCAAGTATTTAGTAATAGTATGCCCGTGGCTTACTGATCTCATTGCCATCCTCCAAGCCCTTATGATGTCTTTATAAAGAGGGTGTGTTCGGATTCTGAAGCCAAGTTCCCTGTCTGAAGCATGTAGAATAAATGGCAAAGATAATGGCACACAAACTGCATCCTCTATTTCACGATTCGAAAAATTATCCGCTTGTATTAACCAGTCTAATGGATATCTTATTAAAGCTGCATTATTGTAGTTTTTTAAGTTAGGGAGGGCCAATCCCCCTTTAGAGATTGGAAGATATAATTTTTCTAATCTAATCCTCGGCTTTTTCCCTTTCCACAAAAAGTGCCGGAGTTCTTTCAAAATATTACAAATATCTATGTCTTTTATCATTATTGGGAGCATTCTAATGAGATAGAGAATTCTGGGTAAAATAAACATTTTAAATACTGCCACCCTTCCCGTTAATGAGAGCGGTGGCATATTAACCCATTGTTTCAATCTTTAAACATTATGTTGAAGAGCTGGAGTAATATTTAATTCATACCATTTAGCTGGATTAGATGATAGATAAATTCCCAAATAACTTAATTTCTGGGTTTCTATAAATTGATATATTTGAATATCCACTGGTTTCTTTAACCATACAATTTTGGATTTAGAGTAATTGATTTTATAACCTGATACCACTCCATAAGAATCCAGTATATCTATTATACCCTTAACATATTTACCTGGGGATGAAACAAACATTAAGAGATCATCCACAAAAAGCGAGATTTTTACACTTTCTTTGCCAATCTCAGAACCTACAAACTCCTAAGAAGAATGGCCAGTGGCTCCAGTATTAGATCAAAAAGCAATGGTGACATGGGACAGCCCTGCCTTGTACCCATCTTCAGGTTATTTTCAGTAAACAACCTAGTATATTATTCCTGTGAATTCTCTAAAAATATATAAAAAAAGCAAACTAACCCAATTGTGCAAAACTTTCCTTGCCTTCAATGCTTTACATTCATTTTTCATATTTTCAGTGAACAAACTAGTATGATATTGCTGTGATCTCACTATAGATATCTAAATATGCCCGAGAGAAGAAAAAAAGGCAAACTAACCCAATTGTGCAAAACTTTCCTTGCCTTCAATGCTTTACATTCATTTTTCATATTTTCAGTGAACAAACTAGTATATTATTGCTGTGAACTCACTATAGATATCTAAATATGCCTGAGGAAAAAAAAAAGAAAAAAAAAAGAAAGGCAAACTAACCCAATTGTGCAAAACTTTCCTTGCCTTCAATGCTTTATCTTCATTTTTCATATTTTCAGTGAACAAACTAGTATATTATTGCTGTGAACTCTCTATAGATATCTAAATATGCCTAAAAAAATAAATTTTTTTTTTTTAAAAACCTTCATTAAATATCTAAACACATAAGACATATACATTTAAAAGCAAGGTAACCTAAATGTGCAAGAATTCCTTGCCTGCAATGCTTTACATTCATTTTTCATATTTTCAGTAAACACGCTAGTATATTATTCCTGTGAAATCTCTAAAAATATCTAAGTATGCCACACAAAAAAAAGGCAAATTTTCCTTAACCCTCCAGGGAAAAAAAAAAGCATCACTGGAAGGTGATGGGCAGTCCAACAATCAAAAACTAGTTGGGCTTCATATCTCTGTCCAGAAGTCTTTGGGCTTGATCCGGGGATTCAAAAACAAAAAAATCATTCCGCTCTCTGATTTTCAATTTAGCCGGATACATTAAGGAAAAGTTCTTCCCTTCCTTCACCGTGTACAGATATGTGAGAATGCTTTCCTTTTGCTTGCAGTCTCATTTGAAAAATCTTGGAAGATTAAAACTCTGCCTTCTTTATAGGTGAGCTGGTGTGACTTTCTGTAGGCTCTCAAGATAGCCCATTTACTTTGAAAGCACAAATATTTCACCACCACAGCTCTGGGTCTAGCTGGTCTTGTCTCAGAAGCTTCCATTATACGTCCCACCCGATGGGCTCTTTCTACCACAAATCTCGCTCCTGCTCCTTCTATTTCCAGTAGTGAAGGCAAAATTATTTCTGCAAAATGAATCAAATTTTCTGATTTAACCCCTTCAGTTAGCCCAATTATCCTTAAATTGTTTTGTCTGCTTCTATCCTCCAATTCTTCAACTTTAGCTTCCAATTTCACATTTTGCTTTATTAATAAGTTAAGTTTGGTATCCTGGGTGTTTAAGTTGTCTTCACAATATGAGATTCTTTGCTCCATTTCTGTGAGCCGCTCATTTTGCCTCTTCATCTCCTCCATAATTAAATCCAATTTTATATGCATCTCTTCCATTTTAGGAAAGATTAATGCAGAAACTTGATTAGCAATAATATTGGCCTCAATTTCCTCACTTTTCTCTTCCAATAATGATGAGCCAGAAATATTGATATTTTTATTAGGTTTTCTTTCCCCTGTTTTTTGTTTTGGTGACATTTTCTGAGATTTCAGGTATTTATCCATCCGAAACCTTTCCTTTATTATTACACATATATCAGTTTGTCAACTTGTTAGCTCTTTGAAGCAAATAGGGGAAGTTTTTGCTCTCAAACCTTATAATATGTTGCTTTATCTTTAAGAGGTGAAGAGATTACAAAGTTTTAGGTGAAGTGGGGAAGGGGCTTGCATTCATACCATCCGTCATAAACCAGCATAAACCTTTATACTTAAGATGCAGAAAGTTCCAAAGCTGCTTTTATAGTTAGCCTGGTTTAACAAAAATTCATATTTAACAAAATAATTACACTCTGAAAGTTCATACAGATGGGCCCAAAGATAACCTCCTCTCCCTTTCCCCTTATTGTTTAAGAAATTCAAGGAGTTTTTCTACAACAGGGGGGGGGGGGGGGGAGGGTAAATGTGTGCTTAAGCTTGTATCTTCAATTATACTTCTTAATGTCCAAATATTCTAGCTTAAATATCACAGACTTAGATATTCACTCTATTATCCAAAGAGTATTCAGATGTCCCTCTATCATTCCTCAATTAGTGCATAGATGTAAACAGTCAGTTCAGGATTTTCAAATGCTGCTGTATTTTAAATGTTCATTTTTTTAAATTTATTTTTTTCCCCTTCAAAACCGGGTACTACTGCAATCTCTTTACAATGCACCATTTGATCATAGGAGGGAAGTATAAAGAAGAACAGTACCTTATTCCTTGTGTTGTTACATTTTTCCTTGTGTTGATCCTCTGTAGCTCAGGGCCTGCATATCTAGGCTTAGGGGGAGGGTCTCACCTGTTGTTAATGGTGGTAGAATTTCTAAAGCAGACTCACCACGTGAGCCTATGCCATTCCTCCTGGCCGTGGCTTGTACCCGGGTCATCCAGTTTGTCCTATTGACGTCACTCTGCCGACCTGCAGACCCACTGTGTTTCCGTGGGTTTGTTGAAATGCAGCCTTGCTGCTAGACAGAGCTAGCTTCTTAGCTTCTGGTAGGTGCTCAATTATCAGCCCCTTCCCTCTCTGCCTCACACTGCAGACGCACAGCTCCTCAGCAACTTCCTGTGTGACGTAAGACGACACCACTATGCCACTCCCCACCAAGCTGCACGAAGGTACGGACCTACCCGTAATCATTTACATGGATCACCAAAACCTCCTTTATTTGCAAAACAATAAAACTCTCTCAGCAAGACAAGTACGCTGGAGCTTGTATTTCTCCTGGTTTAATTTCAACATCTTCTACAGACCTGCAGCAAGAAATGGTAAAGCTGATGCCTTGTCCCGACTACCAGACAGACCGGACATCGTTAACACCAATACTAATGTTATACTGACAGAACGCTTCATTGGTCTCTCTTGTGATCTAATATTTGACTTAAAGAAACACATTAACAAGGAGATCAACCCTCCTCATCCATCGCTTATTAAAATTGCTGATATCTACTACCATGATGGCAAAGTATATGTGCCAACAAAGATGAGATCCCATCTATTAAAGATACTCCATGACTCCCCCCTGTCTGGACATCCTGGTGTTTGACAAACTTTGGATCAAGTAACTCGCACTTTTTGGTGGCCCAACATGAAAGAAACAGTTCAACAATATATCCAAACTTGTGTTGTCTGTGCTACATCAAAATCCGAAAAAAGACCACCTTATGGTCTTCTAATGCCGTTACCTATACCCAAGAAGCCTCGGCAACACTTGTCAATGGATTTTATAGTTGAGTTACCTGTTTCAAATAATCAGACGACTATCCTTGTAGTCATAGACATCTTTACCAAAATGGCTCACTTTATTCCGTATCACAAGCTACCTACCTCCTCTGAGACGGCTCACCTTTTCATTGACAATATCGTCAAACTCCATGGTCCTTTACAGCGCTTCGCTAATACAGCGCTTTGTGGAGCTGAAGTTCAACCTCCAAGGAATTTGAAACAGTGCTGTAATCTTCGTGAGTTTGTGAGAAAAGTGACTGGCACTATTTTGTTATGCACAGTTCATTCTGTTTACAGCATTACAGTGCAATCTGTGCTATAGTCTGGCAAATTTTAATACAATAATTGTCACTATTTTACAGGTACAGTTTTTATTGAATACTAATTGAATACTGTGCTGTGTGAGTGTTAAACTAAACTTAGCACTATTGCACCCCTAATATATGATAGTTAAAACATGTTTTCAAGCTTTCGAACACACTGGTAAGTGAAAAGAAAGCTAAAACTGCCTCGTTTCACTTTAAGGCGGTTTTCACTTTACAGCGGGGCTTCGGTCCCTAACGCGCTGTATGAGCGGGGTATACCTGTATATGAAGTTCATTCCTTAATAGATTCCAGGTACCGTAGGGGCGTACTACAGTATTTGGTTCGTTGGAAGAATTTTTCGGAGGACGAGGATACCTGGGAACCCGCTTCCAACCACAACGCTCCTAGGCTGGTTTCCATGTTTCATCGGAGAAACCCTGATCATCCTAGGCCAGCAGCTGTGGGACAGCTTCCTTGAGGTGGGGGTCATGTCAGGAGCTGTTACTGCCTCTTTAAATTCCAAAGGATTTTTCTGACCTTTCATTGGTTGCTTCCCCTTTAAAAACCGCCAATACCTTTCACTCATTGCTTAGTATTTTGTAGTAGCAGGGCTACTCTCCTAAACCTGAGCTATATTACTGAACCTAAATCTGAAACCTGCTTGGAGTCACGTCTCCAACAATTCTGCAGCAGAATCTTGGATCTACACTTCTCAGCGTGTATCATTCTCTCTAAAGCAACCGGATACTTTGTTGCGACTTTACCAAGTTATGAATATCAGACGCTGTTAAGGTCACAATTCTCGCAAGTATCTTTCCAGTTACAAGATTCTCTTTTTGTGAAGTGTTTACTGTGTTAACGGACAATCTACCTTGTATTCTAATTGTAAAGATCTGTCTTATGTTGCTGTAATCACCGGTTACGATACTTTCTGTATTAACCAGGTACTTGCAGAGACTCCTCCCCTCAGACTTCCGGTTCCACGGACACAGTGAGAGACATTGAACAACGGCTCAGCTCTGCATCGCTTGCTGCAGGATCTACAAGCAAGGTACCCTCTTACTTACCGTAAGCCTTACTGAACTGCACAGTGTATTTTTATTTTTTATTTTTTTTTATAGTAATTTTTAGAGGTTGTGAGAATAATACAACATGAATGAAATACCATGAAACAAGAATGGTAAAATGAACAACTTACAAATAATTTTTGAGTAAAGCAAAACTATCACAATGGTTTACCTTAGGTAGATGTTATTTCAAGTTATTTTTCTTTAATGGGTTCCTCAAATGACAAAGAGGGTTACTCTTGAACCCAACCAAGCTTATATACGCTGCAAGAGGAAATTGGCATTGAAAATGGTCACTTTTGGACCTAGCAAAGCAATAGGACGTTAGCAATGAAAACAAAATAACTGTAATAGTAATGTAGATCTTAGTGTAAAGGATAGAAAGATGGGGAAAGACAGCAGGCAAGAGCTGCTTTATGTGAAGAAAAAGAGGGGGGGGGGATTGGGCCCTTATTAAAATTATTTGTTGTTTGGATTAGAGGAAATGAAAAATGTAGTAAGTCAATAAGACATAATTTAACTAGGAATGTTGGGATGGAGTATGTTCCATTAGGAGTGAGGGTTTAAGAGTGGCTGTATAACCTTTATAATAACTTTTGATATATTGATATATATTTATTAGATAAAAATAGGTATAATATGGTGATTTACTGACTCGAGTGGGGGCCTATGCTGGGGTAGTAAGCAATGAAAGGGCCACAATTTTAGAGTAGTATGTTATTATGTAATGGGTCTTAGTAAGAGACATATGTTAATTAGGTTAACCAGTAGCTCAAGTATGAAACCTATAATAAAATTGGGTAATAGGGGCTTAATTAGGAGTGAAGGTAAACTGCTAAGATCTCAGGTATAAAAAGAACTTGTCAGAGTAGCAAGCAGCTTTATGAACAGCATCTATATATAAGAAAAAAAAAGCACATAGAGTCCCTGTATAAGAGGAAGACAAAGAAAAAAAAAGAAGAGAAAATCATATACAATCTATATATTTGTCCAATGCAAATTCTCAACCTTGGATCTGCTGAAATACTGGAGTCCTTAAGGAATGGCCTAATGCAAAGTAAATTTATCTCTGGATAACTGCAACCCACATAGTGGTCATATGAAATATAATAGCCAGTAATGTGGGCAATGAACATACCTATACAATAATAATTAGAGGGGAAAGAGCCCATATGTTGCAGTGAGGCTTTAGGTGTTCCTGTAAGTAGTCCCTAATGGGGAGATACATAATTAGTAATAATGTACAGGAGTATTAAGATATATGCTAAGAGCTCCATAGTAGTTTTTATCAGTAGACATGTTAGATAACCGTGCTCTAAGTTAAACCAGTCTAACTGAAAGAGCTCAGTTCTTTAAGTAAGAAATAAACAGAAAATATAAGAAATGAACATAAATATAGGCTTGTTCTTTATCGTATGAGCGTTTCCACATCTAGCCTACACCTGATCGTGTTAAGTCTGCTCCACTATAAGAAAAGTCCCACTGCTCATCGTTTTTTTTGCAAGAAACCAAGGGAAGTTCCCGTTATGATCCAGGAGCAAAACGAACCCTGGGGGAGAGATGACGATATCTCCTTCAGCCTGCTCGGTAACCTAGGGGCCATGAGATTCCTGAATGGTAGTTCCCCATCTGCAGCCGTAGTAAGGGTATAAAGCTGGGCCAGTGTTGCATACTCCGGAGCAAAGATACACGTCTTGTCAGAACTCAAAGTAGTGTTAAGTTTTGTGGTGTTTAGTGTTGCTGTGCAGGGAGCTGGTAGATGAACCAAGGGGTGTACCTCTGAGTTTCTTTCGGCGCGCTCTCTCTCAGCAGGGCCAGGATTCTGCCCCCTCTCATCATCCGAACTATACCGCAGAGTGTGTTTAATGTTGTGTCCGTCCTCAATCGGTTCCGTGGCATCACTCTCAGATAGTGGTGGTTGTCCAGCGCCATCTTCTGTATAAGTCCCCTTGATGATGGCTATTAGGTCAGCAAACCCCCTATCCATTCTACGCTCGAGTTCAAGCAGTGAAGCTGATATGCTTATGTGGAACTCCTCCATCCTGATGACTAAAGATGTTATTTAAATGGGGTCACTGTACCCGGCGAACCGGGGGGGGGTTTGAGTGCGAAGTTGTTGTAGTCCGCCTTCTTACCCAACTAGTAGTTTGACTCAGTGCTCCGGGTGTTAAAGTCCGTTATATATTATGGCATAAGCAGTAAAAGATCTTCACGGGGGCCCAGCATGAGAGTTGCCTGAGTTAAGTCGTCGGGTATATAATTGTAGGCTTATGTAAGGGTGGCGGCCTTTCATCAAGATTTGGCTAATTCAACCCCTGGAAGCTGTCCACTCACAAATGTTGGGTACAAATCGGGTCTGCAGAGAAAGTAGTAGTGGTATGCTATAGTTATAGTGTGAGATCAAAGCTATATCCCATAACAGTTTGTAAATTAGTAAAACAGCTTCAGGAGCTTCATAAAGTGTGACTGTTCATGGCCGCTTCTTAGCCACGCCCCCCTGCACAGTGTATTTTAAAGCAGCCATAAAGTTTCCTTCCGCTGCACGCTACCAGCTGACTCAGTTCTAATTCTAATCGATAGTGCAATAACTAAAACCACCATGTTGTGATGGATCACAGCTAGGAAAAGTGTTACTGCTGCTGAATTCCTATATTATAGAAAGAGGCTTCTCGTTATAGCATTTACTACATAGTATATGCTGTACTATAATTAATCTCATCTCATGGTTAAAAACCATCGACCAAATTTATCACTGAAATATATTGAATTCCACTTATTAGTAGTGTTATTCATAATTCTTGGTGAAACAAACACCATTATAAATATATTTGAGTTCTGCAGTTGTGTTCTTTTGTTGACAATAGGCACTATCCTAACACGTACTGAGTTGGCCCACTTGAACTGACAAGCCATTCAAGCTTAATTTGGCTAGAGATTTTGATGAGCACTGCTCATTGGACTGGCTGATCAAAGAGAGTACAAAGTTATACTTTATTCAGCAGTCCGGTGAACAGGGGGTTAAAAGGGAACTAAAACCCAGTCTCAAAATTGTGGCAGAAACTAGGGTGTCACCAAGCCCCTCAAATTTGGAGTCTAACAAGAAAACTTATGTGGAAGTGGCCCGAGAAAACAGGCCTTCCCCACAAAGTTTTAACTCTGCCCCTCCCCCATCACAAGGGGCATACCCAGATAAATAATTATCCCCAAAAAGATGAAAACCCACAAGGTTATTGTTATCCCCATAAAAGTAAATACCAAAAGTGGCGAAAATACTCTCAGGGTAACTAGACACCCTAAGTAAATAATGCTCCCCAAAATATTAATGCTGAACAAGTTGAACCCCAAAGACAACCGCATCAAAATAGGAACAATAGCTATGATTCTGAGGGATCCCAAGGATCCAGGAATCAATACCCTGGGATATCAAATAATTGGTCCATGGGTAAAAATTGTTTGCCCGTTCAAGTGGGCCAACTCAGTATGCAAATAAGTAAATTATGTACCCTATTTACTAATATGAGTCAAGCTTTGACGGCTCAGAACCCTAACAATCCTTTTATAGGGGTACAGTCAGTGGTCAGCAGTGGGCCACAGGTACAGTCATAAATAATGCAGCATTACCTGAAAGAGAGGGGAGAGATATACCAAATAAATGATAAATGACAATAATGGTACTAATCATGTTCTTTCCCTACAGACCGGAAATGGACGATTTAGCTGTGATGATGAGCAACCTCAGTCGGAAAGCTCTAACAAATCTCTTCCTTTGCAGTATTCTGTTAACCTTATTTCCACAGATGCAGTACACAGGAACCCTGTCGATCCTATTACAGAGGGATGGACTGGTAAGAATGAAGTTTCTTCTGCATCAGGTAACATGGCAGATTCAGGTAACTTGTGGCAAAGCCCACAGATGTGTAATCATGCCAATTTTACGTGTGAAATGATAGAAACTGCAGGGAGATATTATGTATTAGGTGAGCTCCAGGGTTCAGTCTCCAACCCTATCATGGGATTAATTGATACTGGATCTCAGGCAACTATTTTATCCCACAGATACTACACACAGCTAAATGAGCTAACACCCCAGAGAAGTCAGAAATTAAAAACTTCTGAAACACTAATATGCCTCTCCCAAAGAATGTAAAATCTGGGTATAACAATAACCCATACTCCTATGGTAAATATTGGAACTATTCCAATACATGTTATTGTGCATAACATGACCCCACAGGATATCACCTTATCCAAGGGGTCTACCATAGGATATGCGCTGGAATCAAGTTATTACACTTTTGGATTCCAGAATAATATACTTGGGCTAATACCTGAAGGATACTTAACTGAAGAACAATTAATAGAGCAAATCTTTGCATCTATGCCAGAGGGACTATTTACAATTCATTCTATGGATCCCTTCAGCACAGAGGAAGGCATCTGTAAAATTGAAGAAGCCTCTCTAGTATTTGATCAGTCGATCAAAGATCAAGAATACCCCAATACCCAGAGTCATGGGGGCAATGTAAATTATAATCAAGGGGATGTCACCTCTAGGTTGGAAGAAGCCTATGAGATAGGACAGCCTGAAATCTTTCCAGGATTTCAGCAAATAGTCAAAGAGCAAATTTCCTTAGCTAATGGCTGTTCCAGTGATGATGAACGCTGACAGCTACGAGAACTACTGTTGGAGTACAAGGATATTTTTGCTAGGGATTCTTATGACTGTGGGACTACAGACTTGCACATTGTAAGAATCCAAACAGATCCCAATGCACCGTCTGTCTTTGTTAAACAATACAGACTTCCTTTAGCCTAATATGATTCTCTTGCAGAAATCATAAGGAACCTGGAAGAAAGGGGTATTATCCAACAGGTGCACAGCTCTTATAACAATCCTATTCTAGGTGTTCTTAAGCCCAATGGACAATGGCGTTTGTGTGCTGATTTAAGACAGCTAAACAAGTGAGTGTACATGTCTGGCTGGCCTGTGCCATTTATTGACCAGTGCCTAGCGCAGATGCAGGGATCTAAAGTATTCACTGCCATTGATTGTGCACAGGGATATTGGCCCATAAAGGTACATGAAGAGGACCAATATAAGCTTGCATTCTCGTTCCAAAAGGTTCAATATGCATTCCAAAGACTCCCATTTGAATACATAAATTCAGGACATGAATTTGCTGTATTCATGCATAAGGCTATGCCTGATGCACTGGAAAGAGGGACCTTATGTTATGTTGATGATGTTTTAATCAAAAGCACAGACTTTGAACAACACATCACAGAACTTAAACATGTCCTCAGCCAACTTATAAGGTTAGGTGTCAAATTATCCCTACAAGAAGCTCAATGGTGCCGCACGCATGTAAACGTAGGACATGAAGTTACTTCTGAAGGGTTAAATCATCAGAAGAAAAAGGTGGAAGCTATAATAAATTCTAAGAACCCAATTGTTAGGTGTTATTCCCAGGGGGGGAAGTGTCAGGTCAGACCAAAGCCTCTGGGCCGCTGTACCACCTGGAGCAGATGTAGATTATCTGATAAGAATCCCTTAGAATGACTCAGACCATGCAGCAATATGATCTAAAGCCAATCATGTTTATTGAACAGTGCAAGCATTTCTTATAGTGTACAGTAACAGCATATAGGGTTAAGGGGATGACACGTTTGGACCACGTCATCTCACACCATATTTCATGAACAAAAGAAGCTTACAAAAATACATGAGAAAAAGAGGAGTATAAAGGAGTGTTTCTTATAACAGTAGCAAAAATACATCTGTGCGCATATTTCAGCCTAAAGCAAGGTCGTTTGTCCATCTTACCTAGATAACAGACTTCCAGACGCCTTGCCAGGAACCTTTGCAAGGCCATTAATACTAATACAATTCTTACTAACATCAGCATATTTCTCACTACATAATAACCCAGTATAATAAAGTCTAATCATTACAAAATGGATGCTAATCATCACAAGATGGCTGTGAGGAACAAGATGGCTGCAGTCAGGTTCACATTACCCCTAACATACCATCCTTTTATTCTAACAGAATAACATAAAAATAGACAGGCATAGAAAATTAGTAAAGCCTTATATTATGGTAACAGAACTCTATGTGAGAATACTAAAGAGAAAAATATTCCTATGTCGTGATATACTTTTATAGGCTAATTGTCACTGCATATAGGTACAGCCCCTCCAATACCTTCCATCTATCTTCCAGCCCTCCCAAAACTACCGGTCTACCGGCACAGAGACCCAACCAGCCCCCCATCTACCCCCAAACAACGCTGCATCGTTTATTTCTCCACCTGCATTGCTAGCACCCCCCAATATGTCAAACAGTTCCTTCTCCACAGTAACGCATGACATAGCAACAGCACAACTGTCTCTAGGTGGCCTCTGATCACTTTAAGAACAGTCTTTGTCCATTGAGAGCGCTTCACCTTGGCACTTTCCTATAATACAGTTCTCCAACAGTTCATTTGCAGTAGGGGTGCTTATCCACGGTTCTTCCGCAGGGAGATGCTGGAAATCTGATGGTTTGTTCATGGGGTAGACAAGGCAACCAGTGGATACCCATGCAAGCAAACACTCGAGTCACAGGGAGTCTAGAAAGCAAACAGAAACAGTACAGGATGAGTACACACCGCAATACAATCACAATTATGTCCAAATAAAACGTCAATTTCATCCTATGTCATTTAAATTCAAACAAAACATTGTTGATATATAATACAAACTAAATACATTGATATTTCTCAGAGAATAATTTACAACTTCTCTATACACTTTTAAATGATACTTCATGAATACTAAGCAAGTGAAAACCTGCCAGACTTCATCAGGGGCCTGAAGGGTTATGCTAAAACTTATGCTAAGGCCTGCCCTGTAGCAACAATGGAAAAAAAGAAAACAGTCAATAAAAATAAATGAATTTCTTTACAGTGTCACTTTGAACTTCTAAAAAATAAAAGAACCTCGTGTTGCTTTATTCTGCATGGCTGCTATCTATAATGTTTATAATTCTCCAACCATGATCTTAATATTCAACAATCTCATCTGATATAAACACTACTAGTTTACTAATTATTTTATGCAACCTAAATTCTCTCACACTCCTGTATGAGGAACGCATACAAACAGAACATCATTTAAAACTGCAAACTCTTTTAAAGGTAAACACATCTTTATGGTAAGATAATTACTCTCTTTGACAAACATCAGGAATGACCAAATTCACTTTGCAGATACCATACCAATAAATAAAAGAGAAAAATACATTTGCTTTCATAAACTGTAATTATGCTATTCCCCAAACAAACATTTCTCCGTATATTTACTATAAACTTCTAGCTGAGACGTGTCCTCCTTATGTTCTAAAGGGTGAAGGGTCTAAAATATTATGATATATTGCAGCATTTTCCTTAAACCTATTTTTATACTCAGTGGGTCATTCAATAGGGTACAATACTGCGAAGTTCACAGTTACATTTATCTAAAGGGTTACTTTGTTAAGCACATAAACTACAATGTGCACTAATACCAGTAAAGCATATGATCTCTTATACCAAATATGATCAATAAAAATAAAACAAATACAAGAGAATACAAAGCAAGCAATATAAGGAATCGAGTTAAAACAGTACTCCCCTAATTTAATTGGTTGACCCTGTAACAGCATAACAGGTCCTCCATATCGAGCGGCAAAGCACAGTCCAGAGAAGGATAGTCTTTATGTCCTGAAGACACACATTAGAGGAAACAGTCATGGATTACCCAGAGTCCAGTTCTGGGGCTGGTACCAGCATGCAAAGCAAAGAATGGATCCAAAGATAGTTCAGCAACTTTTACTGCAGTTTGGTGGTTAAAACAAGCTTGACAAAAGGTCTTTCATCTTCATCTTTTCTTTCTTTAAAGGTTTACTTGCTTTCAATCTTTAATCTTTTGAAGAGTGCACTTATGGAATTTTGCCTGTACAGATTTGACCTAAATATGGAAACTCAAAAATAATTCAGTTAGTGTCTTTTAATCTCCGGATACAGCATCATACTCTCATCCTGCAAATACAAATATAGTTTTAAAAACCAAATAGAAAAATAAAACATTTTAGGCATCTGAAATATGAGAACAAAATAAAACACAGAGAGACAATGAAGAGATCTAATCCACCAGGGAGGGGAAAAGGAGTGGGGTCTGGGTCTACAGGCTACGACCGGGGTGGCCATCAAGGTAGATGATGTCCGTGGCCAGATTCCCAATGAAGGAAAGTTCTAGACAATCCTAGGGACGTAGTGCATCCTGCATTGGGACAAGACAGGGACAGGGAAATTTAGGGCACAGCTGGTGGTTTATGCAATAACATTGTAAGAGGAGATTCAAAATGTTTTAGGTTCACCTCCTAAAAACAATCACCCCCATTACATAAAGATACTCATCAATACTCATCAATACTTCCCCCTTGTTTGCGTGAAACATGTCATGTGACACGCAAACACAACAGAACAAGAGACTAAACGACAAATCATGCACTCCACTCATGCAGAGACAATTCTCAATAGTACGCAAAATCAAATACACTTCACAATTCAATATGCTGTCCATACAGCACGCTTCCACACGTAGTCACAAAAGAGAAAAACATAACAAACTAACATTGAAAACCAATTGTTCTTGTCTTTCACAAAACAAAACATTAGCTGCCGACACAAATTTCAAACAACCAAAATTAACCTAAAATTCAACACATATTCTGACATTCACTGAAATGCAACACTTGCAAAACACTACAAACAATTAAAAACATCCACTATGTACAAAACTTTGATATCACACAAAGAAAGCAATCACAGCAGATGCCCAAGAAACTTCAGTTGCATATTGTACAAAGAAAATTGCGCTTTTTTGGGAAAGATCAGATAACCATGGTACAGCCACAGTTCTCCTGCCGCATGCACCATGCAACTCCACTGTTAAAGGGACATCCTAGTATAAATGAAAATTTCATTATTCAGATAGGAGAGACAAAATAGCCATATAAATAAAACTAAAACTGTGTGCTGGAAGAAGGCCCTAGACACAAGGCATGTCAAAACTATAATCAGATAAATTAGCAAGTTATGTAAATGCAGTAGAATCAGATGAATTGTGCATCATTTGTTTGCCGTCCCTGATTGCCTTAATATAGGGGTGTTTATAGTAGACACATTATAGACCATCTGTGACAGAATATAATATAAATACTGGTTTCTTTGTAGTGAGCAATTTATATTTATCATTTTTTATAACATAGAACACCAGTACTACCGCTTTAAATGTAAAGTACAAATCTTTCTCTCTGCGACAAAGCCAAACACAGGAGAGAACTTTTTTTTTTTTTTTTTTTTAAAGAAAAGCAAAACATGCACAGTGTTATCATTCTTCTCAAGGATAGTGAGGCAAACTCAAAGTTTCATTTTTACTTAAAGGAAAAACACTGTTTACTGCTTAAGAATATAAAATTCACACTAAAACTTGATAAATGCTAATTAGTGTAACCACAACAAAATTATTGGATTTAACGTTGTGCATAATTTGATATTCACCATTCTGCAGCTCTCTAGCCAAATATAATCAATTGTATATAACACAAAAATAAGCTTTCTACAAAAGAATAATAATACAATTTCCCCTTTAAATTATTCCCAATCATCCATTGGCCTTACTTATAATAAAAATGTATACTGACGTTCATTAAATAGTTTAAGCAAGCATAAGCAGCATAAGAACGCACTCACAGCGGGATGCAGGCTAGTTAAAGGGCCATTTTACCCAAACTAAAAAATAATCTTTAATTGAAACTGCTAACACAGTGAAATATACTAGTGTTTAGGCTTACAGCAAACCTCTATGGGGCCTAGTTATCAAGCCGTCAACCTCAAATACGCTGGAATTCCGCAGCGTATTTGTGGCGAGGCTGATTCGCCTTAGTTATCAAAGGCTCGAGACCGGCAAAAGTAGAATTTTGTGATGTAAGCTTCGATCCGCCGGACTCAGTCCGACACAGATCGATTCTTACGTCACTCCAGATGTGCGGCACATTCTCACTACTTTTGCTAGTTATCAAATGACTAGCAGGTACGCTCTGCACTTTTACGGCCCAGCGTACCTGGTTTTTAAACCGCCACCCCTGGAGGCGGCGGATCCCATAGGAATCAATGGGAGTCTGACCATAGCGAAAGTACAAGTTCGCTGCTGACAGACATCCCATTGATTTGTATGGGAGCTGTCTGCACCTAACACCCTAACATGTACACCGAGTCTAAACACCACTAATCTGTCCCCCCCTACACCGACCAATCAGATTGAGCTCGCATTCTATTGGCTGATCAGAACAGCCAATAGAATTCGAGCTCAATCTGATTGGCTGATTCCATCAGCCAATCAGATTTTTCCTACCTTAATTCCGATTGGCTGATAGAATCCTATCAGCCAATCGGAATTGAGGGGACGCCATCTTGGATGACGTCCCTTAAAGGAGCCTTCATTCGTCGTAGTCCGTTGGTGAAGAAGGAGGTTCCACATCGGCGGGAGGAAGATTCAAGACCCGGCTTGGAAGATGACATCGTCCGGATAGAAGACCTCTTCAGCGCCTCTTTGAAGATGACATCGGCCGGATCGAAGACTTTTCTTCAGCGCCGCCTGGATGATGACTTCATCGGATGGAAGATTTCTTCAGCGCCGCTTGGAGGATTAACTTCTTCCGCTCCGGATGTCCACTTCGGTTCCATCGCTGCTCGGCTGAGTGAAGACAAGGTAGGATGATCTTCAGGGGATTTGTGTTAGGTTTTTGTAAGGGGGGTTTGGGTTAGATTAGGGGTATGTGGGTGGTGGGTTTTAATGTTGGGGGGGTTGTATTTTTCTTTTACAGGCAAAAGAGCTGTACTTTTTGGGGCATGCCCCCCCAAATGGCCCTTTTAAGGGCTGGTAAGGTAAAAGAGCTTTGAACTTTATTTAATTTAGAATAGGGTAGGGCATTTTTTTATTTTTGGGGGATTTGTTATTTTATTAGGGGGCTTAGATTAGGTGTAAGTAGCTTAAAATTGTTGTAATATTTTTAAAATGTTTGTAACTTATTTTTTTATTTTTTGTAACTTAGCTTTTTTTATTTTTTGTACTTTAGTTAGTTTATGTAATTGTATTTAATTGTAGTTATTTGTAGGTAGTTTATTTAATTAATTTAATGATAGTGTAGTATTAGGTTTAATTGTAACTTAGGTTAGGATTTATTTTACAGGTAATTTTGTATTTCTTTTAGCTAGGTAGTTATTAAATGGTTAATAACTATTTAATAACTATTCTAACTAGCTAAAATAAATACAAAGTTACCTGTAAAATAAATATATATCCTAAGATAGCTACAATATAATTATTAATTATATTGTAGCTATATTAGGGTTTATTTTACAGGTAAGTATTTATTTTTAAATAGGAATAATTTATTAAAGTATAGTGTAGTGTTAGGTGTAATTGTAACTTAGGTTAGGATTTATTTTACAGGTAAATTTCAGTTTATTTTACCTAGGTAAGCTATTAAATAGTTAATAACTATTTAATAGCTATTGTACCTAGTTAAAATAAATTGAAAGGTACCTGTAAAATAAAAATAAATCCTAAGATAGCTAGAATATAATTATTATTTATATTGTAGCTATATTAGGGTTTATTTTATAGGTAAGTATTTAGTTTTAAATAGGATTAATTTAGTTAATAATAAAAATATTATTTAGATTTATTTAATTAATATTTAAGTTAGGGGGGCGTTAGGGTTAGGGTTAGACTTAGGTTTAGGGGTTAATAATTTTATTACAGTGGCGGCGGCGTAGTGGGGGGCAGGATAGGGGTTAATAAATTTATTATAGGGGGCGACGGTGTAGGGGAGGCAGATTAGGGGTAATAAATTTATTATAGGTGACGACGGTGTAGGGGGGGCAGGATAGGGGTTAATAGGTTTAATATAGGTTGCGGCGGGTTCAGGGAGCGGCGGTTTAGTTGTTAAACTATTTATTTAGTTGCGGAGAGGTGCGGGATCAGCAGGATAGGGGTTAATAACTTTATTATAGAGGGCGACGGTGTAGGGGGGGCAGGATAGGGGTTACTAGGTATACTGTAGGTGGCAGCGGTGTCCGGGAGCGGCGGTTTAGGGGTTAATACATTCATAAGAGTTGCGGCAGGGTCTAGGAGTGGCGGTTTAGGGGTTAGTAACTTTATTGAGTTGCTGGAGGCTCCGGGGGCGCCGGTATAGGGATAGAACAGTGTAGTTTAGTGTGGGTG
The DNA here is from genome assembly GCF_027579735.1 of Bombina bombina. Taxonomy (NCBI): domain Eukaryota; kingdom Metazoa; phylum Chordata; class Amphibia; order Anura; family Bombinatoridae; genus Bombina; species Bombina bombina. Next base: position 1,363,246,054 of record NC_069499.1, read on the forward strand.
CTTAGTGACAGGCTAGCAATAAAGCTGGGAAAAAGCCGAAGAGCAGCGAGATCGGATGAGTGATAACTCTCACAGTCCGCTGCTCATCGCCCCGCGGCTTTTTGACAGCTTTATTTAATAACTTAGGCGTATTTTTTCAGGTCCACGGCAACGAAGGTAGGCGAGCTTAGGCAGGCGTATTGGGCCGGCAAAGCCAGAAAAGTAGACGGCTTGATAACTACCCCCCATTGTCTTTTTTGTAAATATTCCCTTAAATTCTCAGATGTTATATCAGTTTGCCTGTATCCCTTTAAATATTTTCACTCCTCTGTTTTTTCTCGTTTTTTTCGCTAGTCTCACAGATCACTACACTAAAATTGTAGACAACTTATCACTTCAGTTTGCATTACAGAGAGAATTAAGTTATACTGTAAAAAGAAATATCTGCTATCTAAACGGCAGATTTAAAATAAATATATACAAAGAAAGGTCTCTTAAAATATATTTTGCACTGGTCCTTTAAATAATAAAATGACAATTTTCTATTGCTCCGTCTACGCACTGAGCTCTGATTTTACAGACAAATATAAAATAAGGATTATCTGAAATTCAACCCATTACAATCAACAGTGTTTTGAAAGCATAAAACCAGCTACTTCATATATATACAAATAAACTTGCAAATGCAATTTCTCCTATATTTTATACTATGCAGCTTGTATAACAAGTCATGGACAATACATTAATAGCAACACTATGTTACAGTAGACTGTCCCTTTAAGGACTAACCATTCATCACGTAAATTACATATGTATATCCCAACCATAATTTAGGCTGCTTGCATGATTTACCACACAAATTCCACCTCTGTACTGTAGCATGACCTGCTGACTGACTTTATCATGCTGCTGACTTTAAAATACAGGTATATAAAATTAACACTACAAAATAGCTCCTAACGTCTGATTTGCAGCAGAGAAACAGAAAGAAACATTTTTACAGCAATACAGACACACAAGCTCATTTCATCTCGCATACCAGAGATTCACTCCCTTTTTTCCTTTCTCAGAAAAACATCTATTTCATAGCGTACCATATACATATAAAAGACCACAAGATTAACTTGTCACCAAGTTCAAAATGGTTTTTTTTTTTTTCCGAATCCCCCACAAAATGGCCATTTTTGCACAGATTGGGACAATCATTTTCAAATAATACATTCTGTTTTTGGTTTAAAGTAAATCTGTTACATGCATACCACAGTGAGAACCGACAGACCATCACACATTATGCATCTCAATATACAAAATTTCCTTTTCATTACTGCAAGCAAACAAAATGTTTTACAAACTGAGCTGCTGTTACATTTTTTTTTTAATTTTTTTTTTTTTTGATCTGTGTGCGCTCAGTGGTGGCCCACCTTCTTTGCAAGGTACATTTTTTAACACAGAGATTTCTCTATTTACCACACCTCAGTGCTCACTGACAGTGTTTTAAACTGCTTCTGCCTTTTGCAGAAACTATTAACTCTTTTTTTTTTTTTCGACCTTATACATGTAATTTTCTCTGTGCATTCTTATCTATAAGCAGATCCCATTTCTCAACACAATAATATCCACAATAATAACATGCATAGCCACTTAATATTTTCTAAGCAATTATATAGCAGCAAAACACAAACAATGCAAAAGCAAGCATCAGATATCAACATGAGCTTCAGGTGGGTAACAAAACTCTATTATGGGAATGAATATGGGAAACTTTAACACATGTGAGACTCACTCACTGCCAACTTCCCGGGGGAGCTTAGCTTAAAAATTTGCAGTCAAATGGCATTCATTTATTTCTTGCGCGCTTATCAGAGACTCACAATACCTGTCGTAACCCAGCACAGGACTCTTAACCTGGCTGGAGGGGTTATCACAACTGCCGGCAGGACTATAACCTCCGCAAACCTGTGCTTCAACCACAGGAACCCCTTAACCCTTTATCATATATTATCAACACCTATTACCAGACTAAATTTAGGTTCAGATTCACAGAAGGAAAGCATGGTAAAAGCACTCATACTCACATACGGCAAATCCCACATAACTGACACCATAATTGTTAGGTGTTATTCCCCGGGGGGGAAGTGTCAGGTCAGGCCAAAGCCTCTGGGCCACTGTACCACCTGGAGCAGATGTAGATTATCTGATAAGGATCCCTTAGAATGACTCAGACCACGTAGCAATATGATCTAAAGCCAATCATGTTTATTGAACAGTGCAAGCATTTCTTATAGTGTACAGTAACAGCATATAGGGTTATGGGGATGACACGTTTGGACCACGTCATCTAACACCATATTTCATGAACAAAAGAAGCTTACAAAAATACATGAGAAAAAGAGGAGTATGAAGGAGTGTTTCTTATAACAGTAGCAAAAATACATCTGTGCGCATATTTCAGCCTAAAGCAAGGTCGTTTGTCCATCTTACCTAGATAACAGACTTCCAGGCGCCTTGCCAGGAACCTTTGCAAGGCCAGTAATACTAATACAATTCTTACTAACATCAGCATATTTCTCACTACATAATAACCCAGTATAATAAAGTCTAATCATTACAAAATGGATGCTAATCATCACAAGATGGCTGCGAGGAACAAGATGGCGGCAGTCAGGTTCACATTACCCCTAACACCAATTAACTTAAAGGAATTGAGATCATTCCTGGGTATGACGAATTATTCTTGCAAATTTATTGATAATTATGCAGAATTAGCTAAACCATGGTTACTTCTTCTAAAGAAGGACATGAAATGGCACTGGAGTGAGACTCAAGAGACAGCCATCAAGGAGCTGAAGAGAAAACTCACTCAAGCACCTTGCTTAGCTTTCCCTGAAGGTGGTACACCTTTCTACTTAGAAACAGGTTACACAGATATAAGCATGAGTGCTGTTTTATACCAAAAGCATGATAATTTAAGCAAAGTCATTGCTTATGCGAGAAAAACTTTATCCCCAGTAGAAATAAAATGTAGCGATTGCAAAAAAGCCCTCTTATCTGTGTATGGGCTCTACAAAATTTCTGCAGCTATATACAGGGGGAGAAAATTATTGTAGAAACGGCCCACCAGCCTTTGCTATATCTGCAAAGTGAGAGAATAAGAGATGGAAATTTGTCTAATAGCCGCATAACAGCTTGGATCTTTCCTTACAAGGCTGGCCTTTAGAAATTCGCTACAAGCAGAATAAAAAGAATCCAGTCACACAGGGACTTGCTGAGCTCCACGACTGTACTGCTAAGGATCATGGGGAAGAGTTTGTAGAAGATGATTTCCTGGAGGAACAATTGCTTTCCCCGTATAAAATATACAATGAGGACCATTGTTAAACATTACCTTGGGTATATGTTGATGGTTGTTCTTACCATGCCACTATTGATAATGATCAATGATTAGTCCCTGGCATTGGTATAACTTGGGCAAATGGATTCCCAAATATTTCTGTAGGATTCAACATTGGACCAAGATCCAGTCAAGTTGCAGAACTAACTGCTGTTCTAAAAATCATTGAAATGGCTATTGAACAAGATAGTCATGAATTTGTGGTCATTACTGACTCAAATTATGTGTGTGACAGTTTTGTTGAATACCTGCCAACTTGGAAAAGAAATGACATGCAGAAAAATAATAACAAACCAGTCAAACATGGCAAGTTGTTCAGCAAGATTAATAATCTAGTGGTAACTAATGGGTTAACCATACACTGGAAAAAGACAAAGGGTCATTCCAGAGTTTCAGGTCCTGATAAGGAAGGCAATGATCTTGTGGATTCATTAGCCAAACAACGAGCCATAACTGGAGAACTCCTTAATATCAACCACTTAATGGGTGCAATTCAGGTAGAAGCCATTACCAGAAACCAGGCTAAACAACTGAGTGAGCCTAACCTGGTACAATGGAGTCAGGATTCTCCTAGTGAGGACCTGATCACTAGTCAAAAAGAAGACCCCCATTGTAGTCATCTTCTATAAACACATAGAAGATCCTGAAAGCAACCCCATCTCAAAAGAGGACAGTATGGACAAGGAAGATCTTAGAATCTTAATAAAATCCAAATCACAATTCAAGTTACAGGATGGTTTGTTAATTAGAACCTCCAAAACTGGCATCCAGCAAAGGGTGGTACCCACCAAGTTCAGAGGTCTCATGCTTCAACATGCCCATGATGCTCCCACATCTGGCCATCGTGGTACCAAATTAACACATGAAATATTGCGTGACTACACCTTCTGGCCACATATGTTGAAGGATGTTCAAACCTACTGTCAAGGTTGTTTAATCTGTCCACAGTTCCAACCCACTGTGCCGACGCATAGGGCGCCATTGCAGAAAAGGGGGATGGTAATGCCATGGTCAGATATACAAATTGATTTTATTGGTCCAGTAACAAGGTCATCAAGAGGTAACAAATACATGTTGACAGTAAGGTGCCTATTCACTAAATGGGTAGAGTGCATCAGTGCACCTAACAATAGTGCTGAAACATGTGCATTTTGCTCATCAACCACGTGTTTTCCAGATTTGGTTTACCCCAGTGAAACAAATCCGATCAGGGAACAAAATTCACTAGCGACGTGATGACCAAAATGTGGAAAATACTAGGGGTTAAAAGAAAGCTCCACATTGCATATAGAGCTGCCTCAAGTGGTGGTGTAGAGCGTTACAACCAGTTCATTGTGAAAATCCTCAAAAAGTTTGTGAGTGAAGCAGATAAAGACTGGGATGTAAAATTACCTCTAGTCCTAATGGCATTAAGAGCAACTCCAAGTAGTGCTACCAAGATGTCACCTTTTGAATTGATGACTGGTAGAAGGATGGTTCTACCTCAGCATCTACTGTACCTTACATCAGGCCAGAACTTGATAAATGCTGCCAATACGCATCAATATGTGGAGAACTTAAGGACGCACCTGCAATATGCCTTTGCATTTGCTCAAAGGAACTTAGAAAATCTGCAACGCCCACTAAAACCAATTATGATCTCAAAACGTCCAAAAAGGAATATGAAATAAATGATAAAGTTTATCTTTATAGATCAGGTTAAGGAGAAGAATTTTCTTCCATCATGGAAGGGTCCTTTTGTCATTACTGACAAAATATCTCCAGTCACCTATAAAATTAGGATCCCTAAAAACTATACTTTTATGGATAAATGGGTCCATATTAATCAGTTGCGAGCATGCCATCCTAGATCCCAACTACAAGTCATAGAGAGATAAATGTCATACCCCCAAATGCACTAAAGAAATATTGTAGTTTAAAGATGCCTAGCTAATGAGCATAAGGGCTCAAAAATAACTCTTCATAGAAGGCTGTCTATAATGCATACTGTCAATACACTCACCAAGTACTACTGACTTTAAGCCAATTTAAATACATGTGTCCTACATCTATTTGAAATTGTAAGGGAGATTTATGTCAGTATATCTGTGAGTGTTATTAAATAATATATATATGATCCTAAAGCAAGTTACAACTTCGGCACTAAAAGAAACATACCGATGTTTAGGTTGCACTACATGCAATGGCCTAATTGGCATGAAGGTTTTCCACCATCCACATACGAACCGGTCTTTCAATATTATACACTCTATAACATGTACTACGACGCACGTAGTGTATCTTCTGTTTTGCCAGTGCTCGAGGTTCTATGTTGGCAAGACGTCAGGAACATTACGTGAAAGGATGGCTAATCATCGCCATGCCATAAGGACAGCCATCAAGGAAGGAACTTCTGAGCAGCCAGTGGCGCGACATTGCGCTAATGAGGGACATTTGGTTTCCTTGATACACTACATATTGATAGATCATATACCTCCATTGGAACGAGGCGGAGACAGCAACAAGCAGCTTCTCAAATGTGAAGCACAGTGGATGTTCCGCCTAGGGACTATCATACCTGGTGGCTTGAATACCATGCCAGACTTTAAAAATCTTCTTTAATGTGGTACTTACTTGGGGTACCGTCAGGGCAACATTGTGGCTCTGAGTTGCAATTTGCGGTGTCCCTTCTTTAGGTAGGGGGTTCCCTGCATTATTCTCTCAGCACTGTGGATTGGGATCATTTTGATTCCAATGCACATCGTGGAAGCCTGGCCTACCTGTGTTAGTTACTCTTATCTGCACTAAAATCTTAGTAGTCTAGGCAACGTGGGATCTCTCTGTGAATATATGAGAATTTGTGTCGCATATACTTCATACTTCAAAGACATAGTGATACCCACTATGCAAATGCATTTGCAGTATATCTATCTTTGTTTTTGAAAAATATTTATCAATTGATATAAAGTATTAAGTGCGATTATCATAATTTATCATAGGAATGTGACCCAGATGTGTTTTGAACATATGTCCTCAGACGAGCCCTACTGTGTATATTATCATGGTAGCTACCTAACACCTAGTAGGTACAGTGTATAAGCAATATTTCTATCTTCGATCTAACTAATATATTTATCCATTGATACAACATATCGACTTGGTTAATTGTCTAGGTGGCTGATCTATCTTTGATCCTATAAATATATTTATCTATTGATATTATATAAATCTATCTTCTATCTTACAAATGTATTTATCTCTTGATATAATGTATTTATCTATTGATACAATGTATGGCCTGCGTCATCACATTTGGTCTCAGGTTTGACAGAGATGTGAGCTGCGCATATTTGTTCAGATCAATCATACTGGTCTAATAGTTCTTCCATCTATCTAAATGTTTGAAGTTAGTGCAACTTTATCCCAGCTCATATCCATCACTCTTATTTCTGTAATGAAGTTTGGATTAACCCCTTATATATACTGGGGATGTAATGGCACACCATTGTAACCCAATTTGATTTTGATTTTAATTCTTGACATGTTCAACTTTAGGGATAATGTATTCATTATATCCCGTTTTTAAACATTCTAGTATATAGAAGTCTTTTCCCTTACATGGTTATTGTTAATCACTTTAATATATGTATGCACTTGAGCCGTTGTTTATCATTATTTCCATGGCAGCGGTTGCCATAACGATGTATACAAATACCTACAAAGTTTAGACACGATAAATTGAGTGTATTGGTGATGTTATTTGTTTAGGCACTGTTCACTTTACACTGACACACTGTGTGTATTACCTGCATGTTAATCAGGTCTCTTTTGACATTTGTTGTTTGTTTATACACAATATGTAATTTGGCGAAAACCGGAAGTGACGTTTCAAACCTCCGGTCTCAGCCATGATGGTGGAACGCATTATACGTTCCACTAACGATAATTTTGCCGCGAAAGCTGGGGGAGATGTGAGGTTTGTGGTTGGTACACTTTGTTTGTAATACACTATAAAATGCTTTGTTATTATCACTGTTGTATGCTGATGATGGGGTTATAATACCCCGAAAACGTTCCACATTAAAAGTTTGAAAAAAAGACCTGTGAGTGCAAACGTTTGTTCCTGTATACTGCCTTATCTTTGCACCCAGGCTGTAGGCATTTGGTGGGTTAAACTGGAAGATGTGTATTATATATATATATATATATATATATATTATTTAATGTATATAGATTTGTCTTGGGCAGGGAATGATCCATTTATTTGTGAGACGGTAAATACAGCAGACCCCCCTCTCTACCTTATACCTCTAAAAGATTCAAAAGAGAGCATTGGTATCATTAATTCAGCACAAACCCCTGGGGTGATGGAGCTGAATATTCTGTGTTTTGTTGGAAAATATGCTCAGAAGCCCCTTGAAGATTCTCAATATACATTCTGATCTGGGAGAAGTATATGCCAATCTTCAATAACAGGGACATGTGATAATTTAATTTTTTTTTTAAAAAGGATGTAGCTAATCTCATATAGGTGTTAATGATCCCCTGCCGAGCTCCCAGACAAGCTGACATTTTAAGTATCTGTATGACATGGGAAACTAGATTTCAGATAAAGAAATTGTGTCTAAATCCTCATAATAATTTAAAATACACAGATCATATTAAAATATATATATATATATATATATTGATCTGAAACAGTAACATATTAGATAAATATTTGCTGAGCTTGATAAATAGCTGCATAATAAATGTATAAATGTTTATTTTAAAATAACAACATCTGTTTATTTTTCAGATAACAAGATGTCCTACGAATATTGGTAATAAACATAAATCTATACACTCAAAATTATTAGAAACATGAAATATACTATGTTCACATTAAGATACAATATAATGCCAGGATGTTGAATGAAATGATTCTGTGAAGAGCCAAATAATTTACAGTATAATTGCTTACTAGTATGATACTGGAAGTATGTTCATCTTTGGCCTCTATAAATACATGCTAAGTTATATTAGATGAGACAGATATATGACCAGACAGGTTTATTAATAGAAAGAAATAGTGTATTTGATAAACATTTTATACGTTAGATCAGTGATTTTTAACCTTTTTTTTTGCCGTGGCACACTTTTTTACATTAAAAAAATCCCGTGGCACACCACCATCCCAAAAATATTTTAAAAAATCACACATTGTAGCGAAATACAGCATATATATATATATATATATATATATATATATATATATACACATACACACACACACACACTGTATGTATTGTGCTGTGATGCCATGCCATCTACAAACTATACGTGACATATTGACATTCATTCACAAACAATCATAATGATTGTCTGTGAATGAATGTCAATATGTCATGTTTGTAAATGATGTCTGCCTGATGAGCCTGTAACATACCTCCCAATATTTCAAAATTTGAAAGAGGGACACCCCTGCACTGGGAGTAAAAAACAAGCACACCTGAGGACCTCTCACGGCACTCTTGTGTGCCGCGGCACACTGGTTGAAAAACACTGGGTTAGATAATTGAACTGCAGCAAACTGGTATGACACCCAAACAAATTGACTGTTTAAAACATATGCCAAACCAAATAGCCTATGAGATTTTCAGATCCCAGAGCGAATCAGAGACAAGCTCTGTTAGGGCCAATGGAAAGATAAGCTCTGAGGGCCTATCAATATTCTGTGGGAGTGATTAAGGAAAAGGAGGAGGCTTTCTTTATTTTTGGATAAAGTGGGATACACACTCTAAGACAAGACAATACAGACAGACTCAAAGAAGCAATAACTTTTGGAGAGAAAAATACATACACCTAGATTTAGAGTTTTGCAGCCAAAGGGGTGCGTTAACTACGCGTGTTTTTTTTTCCCTGCACCTTTTAAATAACGCTGGTATTTAGAGTTCTCTGAAGGGCTGCGTTAGGCTCCAAAAAGGGAGCGTAGAGCATAATTTACCGCCACTTCAACTCTCAATACCAGCGTTGCTTACAGTAACGGCCAGCTTGAAAAACGTGCTTGTGCACTATTTCCCCATAGGAAACAATGGGGCAGTTTGGGCTGAAAAAAAAACTAACACCTGCAAAAAAGCAGCGTTCAGCTCCTAATGCAGCCCCATTGTTTCCTATGGGGAAACACTTCCTAAGTCTGCACCTAACACCCTAACATGAACCCCGAGTCTAAACACCCCTAACCTTACACTTATTAACCCCTAATCTGCCACTCCCGCTATCGCTGACCCCTGCATATTATTATTAACCCCTAATCTGCTGCCCCTAACACCGCCGACCCCTATATTATATTTATTAACCCCTAATCTGCCCCCCCCAACGTCGCCGACACCTACCTACACTTATTAACCCCTAATCTGCCGACCAGACCTCGCCGCTACTCTAATAAATGTATTAACCCCTAAAGCTAAGTCTAACTCTAACCCTAACACCCCCCTAAGTTAAATATAATTTAAATCTAACAAAATAAATCAGCCAATAGAATGCAAGCTCAATTGGATCAGCCAATCCGATTGAACTTGAATCTGATTGCCTGATTCAATCAGCCAATCAGATTTTTCCTACCTTAATTCCGATTGGCTGATAGAATCCTATCTTTTTTTATTTTTTGTAATTTAGTGTTTGTTTGTTTTTGTAATTTAGTTTAGTTGATTTAAATGCATTTTATTATAGATAATTGTATTTAATTTATTTAATTTATTTATTGATAGTGTTGTGTTAGGTTTAATTTTATTTATGTTACAGGTAATTTTGTAATTATTTTAACTAGGTAGCTATTAAATAGTAAATAACTATTTAATAGCTATTGTACCTAGTTAAAATAAATACAAAGTTGCCTGTAAAATAAATATAAATCCTAAAATAGCTACAATCTAGTTATTATTTATATTGTAGCTATATTAGGGTTTATTTTACAGGTAAGTATTTAGCTTTAAATAGGATTAATTTATTTAATAAGAAATAATTTATTTAATTAGATTTAAATTATATTTAATTTAGGGGGGTGTTAGGGTTAGACTTAGCTTTAGGGGTTAATACATTTATTAGAGAAGCGGCGAGGTCCGGTCAGCAGATTAGGGGTTAATAAGTGTAGGTAGGTGTCGGCGACGTGGGGGGGGAGATTAGGGGTTAATAAATATTATGTAGGTGTCAGTGATGTTAGGGACAGCAGATTAGGGGTACATAAGAATAACGTATGTGGCGGCGGTGTGCGGTCGGCAGATTAGGGGTTAAAATTTTTTATTAGACTGGCGGCAATGTGGGGCGACCTCGGTTTAGGGGTGCATAGGAAGTTTATGGGTGTTAGTGTACTTTAGAGCACAGTAGTTAAGAGCTTTATGAAGCGGCGTTAGCCCATAAAGCTCTTAACTCCTGACTTTTTTCTGTGGCTGGAGTTTTGTCATTAGAGTTCTAACGCTCACTTTTGCCAAGACTCTAAATACCGGCGTTAGGAAGATCCCATTGAAAAGATAGGATACGCAATTGGCGTAAGGGGATCTGCGGTATGGAAAAGTCGCGGCTGGAAAGTGAGCGTTAGACCCTTTCCTGACTGACACTAAATACCAGTGGGCGGCCAAAACCAGCGTTAGGACCCCTTAACGCTGGTTTTGACGGCTAACGCGGATCTCTAAATCTAGGCGATAGGCTTTGGTGCCAAGTATATTCTCTGCCATTTTCGGGGACACTTTCTAGAACAAAGAAAGATTAACAATTCTTGAGGTCTATACCTTTGCATATTTTGAGTAAACCCTCCATAGAAAACCCACAAGAAATTCTGGAAACTGAATAATCATTTGGTTATTTGGTGATGTATGACTGTTCTATATTGTTAATCTTTTAAACAAAGGTATTCTAAGACTATAGTCAGATTGCAGCTCTACAGATATATTTTTGGATTTACCTTATTGTAGATAAATAAGAATTTATTTCAGCTCAGATAAATTGGCTTTTTGCATTAATAATATATAACTTCTGGTGTTTTAATTAGAGTTAAATATAATCATTTGTGGGCTAAGTAGCTCAATTATATTTGTCTGGAAGTTAACAATCCATACCTTGTTATCTCATTGTGGTATTTTAAAGCAACTCTGATTTGGGAGATTATTGTGAATAAGGTAATTTGTAAAGGTATATTTGTATGATCTTTGTATAGAATATTGTAACAGTTTAAGCTTGTATAGTTTGATTCATAATCTGGTTCCTATAAATATAATTCAATGTGTTTATAACTTTAACTAATGTAAAGAATTTAGGAATAAAATATTGATTTTAATTGTTTTGTATATGCATTTTATTGGGGGTTTGTTTTAAAGAATAATTATTAAATAAATTGTATTATAACCTGGCCATATACTGACATTACCCAGTTAAGTTTTTAAATGAATTGGGTCCTTCTGGAATGCCAATTCATAAACTCAATCTTAAAATAGGTAGTATTATTCGTTTTTTGCATAATTTTAACACCAAAAGAGGTCTTTGTATTGGCATCTGATTGGTTGTGAAAGCATTGAGGGAAAATTTACTTATTGCACAATTATTAACAGGTATAGCTGAAGGGCAAAATGTTTTCATTCCCTGAATAGACTTAGCCCTAAGTAATACAGAACTTCCTTTTGTATTATGAAGAAGACAATTTGCTGTTAAATTATCATTCACTATGATGATTAACAAAGCTCAAGGACAAACTTTAGAGTTGGCATCTATTTGCCAGAGCCAGTTTTTAGCCATGAACAGTTATATGTAGCTTTTACACGGGTAAAAAGCTCTGCAGATGTAAAAGTTAAGGTCAGAGATGGACAACAACAAGGGAAATTAATAAATGGAATTGATGCCTGTTTTACTAAAAATGTTGTGTATAAAGAAATATACTTAAAATAGACATAATTTGAAGAGCAGAAATTTTAGATTTATTTAGGACAGTAGTTTGTCCAAATAGGGTGTTGCTATATCTGTAGTTTTTTATATAGAAAATATTTTTTGATATATTTAAGACAGTTGTCCATTAGAATTACAGTATTGCTACACCTGTAGCTTAACCCCTTAATGACCACAGCACTTTTCCATTTTCTGTCCGTTTGGGACCAAGGCTATTTTTACATTTTTGCGGTGTTTGTGTTTAGCTGTAATTTTCTTCTTACTCATTTACTGTACCCACACATATTATATACCGTTTTTCTCGCCATTAAATGGACTTTCTAAAGATACCATTATTTTCATCATATCTTATAATTTACTATAAAAAAAATGATAAAATATGAGGAAAAATTGAAAAAAACACACTTTTTCTAACTTTGAGCCCCAAAATCTGTTACATATCTACAACCACCAAAAAACACCCATGCTAAATAGTTTCTAAATTTTGTCCTGAGTTTAGAAATACCCAATGTTTACATGTTCTTTGCTTTTTTTGCAAGTTATAGGGCCATAAATACAAGTAGCACTTTGCTATTTCCAAACCATTTTTTTCCCAAATTAGCGCTAGTTACATTAGAACACTAATATCTTTCAGGAATCCCTGAATATCCCTTGACATGTATATATTTTATTTTATTAGACATCCCAAATTATTGATCTAGGCCCATTTTGGTATATTTCATACCACCATTTCACCGCCAAATGCGATCAAATACAAAAAATCGTTCACTTTTTCACAAACTTTCGGTTTCTCACTGAAATTATTTACAAACAACTTGTGCAATTATGGCATAAATGGTTGTAAATTCTTCTCTGGGATCCCCTTTGTTCAGAAATAGCAGACATATATGGCTTTGGCGTTGCTTTTTGGTAATTAGAAGGCCGCTAAATGCCACTGCGCACCACAAGTGTATTATGCCCAGCAGTTAAGGGGTTAATTAGGGAGCTTTTAGGGAGCTTGTAGGGTTAATTTTAGCTTTAGTGTAGTGTAGTAGACAACCCCAAGTATTGATCTAGGCACATTTTGGTATATTTCATGCCACCATTTCACCGCCAAATGCGATCAAATTAAAAAAAACGTAAATTTTTTCACAATTTTAGGTTTCTCACTGAAATCATTTACAAACAGCTTGTGCATTTATGGCACAAATGGTTGTAAATGCTTGTCTGGGATCCCCTTTGTTCAGAAATAGCAGACATATATGACTTTGGCGTTGCTTTCTGGTAATTAGAAGGCCGCTAAATCCTGCTGCGCCTCACACGTGTATTATGGCTAGCAGTGAAGGGGTTAATTAGGGAGTTTGTAGGGAGCTTGCAGGGTTAATTTTAGCTTTAGTGTAGAGATCAGCCTCCCATCTGACACATCCCACCCCCTGATCCCTCCCAAACAACTCCCTTCCCTCCCCCACCCCACAATTGTCCCTGCCATCTTAAGTACTGGCAGAAAGTCTGCCTGTACTAAAATAAAAGGGTTTTAAAAAAATAAATACATTTTTTTAGCATATTTACATATGCTACTGTGTAGGATCCCCCCCTTAGCCCCCAACCTCCCTGATCCCCCCCAAAACCGCTCTCTAACCCTCCCCTCTGCCTTATTGGGGGCCATCTTGGGTACTGGCAGCTGTCTGCCAGTACCCAGTTTGCAATAAAAAGTGCTTTTTTTTTGTTTTTTGTTTTTTTCTGTAGTGTAGCTTTGTAGCTTCCCCCCCCCCACACACACACAGACAAACCACCACCACCTTGCTGATCGTTTTTTTTTTTTAATTATTTACATTTTTTTTACATTTTTTATTTCAGAATTTTCTGTAGTGTAGCGGTTCCCACCCGCTCCCTCCCCGTGCACGCGCCCGCCCCCACCCTCCCGTGCACGCGGCGCGCCCGTGCACACCCCCAGCCACCCCCCGCCCACGATCCCGCCCCCCTTCACACAACCAGGGCCATCGATGGCCGCCACCCGCCTCCCGGTCCGGCTCCCACCCACCAACGCAGTAAGCCACCAATCTCCGGTGCAGAGAGGGCCACAGAGTGGCTCTCTCTGCACCAGATGGCTTACAAAGGTTATTGCAGGATGCCTCCATATCGAGGCATCACTGCAATAACCGGAAAGCATCTGGAAGCGAGCAGGATCGCTTCCAGCTGCTTTCCACACTGAGGACGTGCAGGGTACGTTCTCAGGCATTAACTGCCTTTTTTCTGAGGACGTACCCTGCACGTCCTCAGTCGTTAAGGGGTTAAATATTTATATAAAAGCAGAGTTACAAAATATGTTGTTTCTACATCTGTAGCTTAAAAAATAATTAGACTGCCCTCTGGGTAGGCTTATCGACTAGTATATACATAGTTTAAACAAGATAAAAGAAAGAAAAAAAGCGGGCGGAGCCTAGCCACGCAGGGTGATGCTGTGTATTAGGAGAGCTCCTGAACCCTCAGGCACAATAACGCTATAATTAGGCATAGTAATTCCCTAAAAACTACCCATCCAGGAGGATATCGCTTCTCTAACCAGCCTGCCACCTAATCAGCTTTTGGGGACCCAAAATATCGCACATTGCAGGAGATAAGGGAGAAAGTACAGCCGCTTCTCTCCTCTGGGCAGCGTGGAGGCTGCTTGCGGCGAACTGCCTTATGAGGTCTGTAACAACCTGTCATTTTGGAGGATCGTTGTTGACAGCAGCTTACCAGCTTATCACTGAGCTACTCACCGAGTGGAGGTCCGGTGTTCACTAGCCCTTCAATACAATTTAACCGGGAGCGGCGCAATAAAGGAGATCCGGGTAAGCAAACAGCCCCATTTACCACATCTCCCGCGCTGACACAGAGGATAAGGCCTAACCACGCCATACTTGTTATTGCTCTGTGTGTGGGTTTGTAGGCTTGGTGGGGAACCCGGCTCACACATAGGATTGGTCTCCTTTGTCCTGCTAGCGGAATATCGCTAACTTAATAGCCACACATAACCAGGCTTGTCAAAGTTCTAGGGGAGGAGGGAGGACTTGAACATTCATAGCTTACTAAGCAAAATAATAATAATAATAATAATAAAAAAAAGTACTCAAAAGATACCGGAGCTAGAGGGGGGCTTGTGAGACCATTCTGGCACATTATCTTTAGCTCACACACAGCACTATTGGTGCATTTTAGTGTCTCTCTGCCTTGCTTTGACAAAGTTCAATACCCCATCAGTGCATAATATTGGTGTGGTGCTCAAGAATATTTCCATACTTTTACTCTGGGTGGTACTAAGAACTGGTAACTTGTGAAAGCCACATAATAAAGGGCCCTGATTCGTTTATCTGTAAATATAAAGTGTTCACTACAACAGAGTTGGCTGCAATCACTGATTAACACTCAACTTGCTGCTATTCCTATACTCATTCCTGATCTGTCCATCATCACAGTCAGAGGATTTGCTGTTCCTTCAGCTGCCCTAGACCCTTACTTATTGTGGGGGGGATATCTGAGTAATGCCCTGTAAGAAGCAAAACAAGGCTAATACACATACACCAGTGCGTACTCTGAATAAGTATCTGAAACAAGTGGAACAGTCTAACACCCCCCCCCCCGCCTGACACAATGGAAGCTAGACAGCCAGATAAAAGAGATCCACCACAGAACACTGATGTGCAGGTGATACACCACATCACAAAAGAGTCACCTTTCCTCGAAAGAGGACAACAAAAATGCAGTGCAAGAAATGTGCACCCTCTTCGACAACCTCAGAAAGGACATTAATACACTAGATACCAGGGTCACACAGGTGGAAACTGCACAGGCAGCCAGCCGGAAGTCATACAGCAACTATCTGACAAGCTTGAAGACCTTGACAGCTGGGGTCGCAGGAACAATTTACACATCAGGGGGGTCACAGAGTCCATTCACCCTCCTGCCATAGAAGGTTATTTGCAGAGTCTGTTCCATACTTTGAAAGGCACTCCTTCCTCTCCAGAAATAATGTTGGAACGAGCTCACAGAGTGCTCAGAGCAAAACCACCTCCCAAGGTGCCTCCCTGAGACATAATTGTCCGCTTCTTGAATTACAAAGATAAGGAAGAAATTCTTCGGCATCCCCTTAACAAACACCCGGTACAACATGCGGGTGAGGAGCTTCAGATATTCTCGGACTTATCCCCAACCACGTTACAGAAAAGGAGGGACATGGGACACATTACAGCTAAATTGAGAGCGCACAAGGTCCCCTATCGCTGGGGGTTTCCAGTTTCAATAGTGGCCACACACAATAATAAAACAGCAATACACAGGGCGGGAGAGGATGTTCAGACATTCTATGACTGTCTTGCAATAGGAGAGTCACAACGGGGCCCTGATGAGTTTTCTGGGACTTCCAATTCATCTCCCTGATATGTGAGATTCTGATAAAATGATTGCTAAGAGGAAGTTTTTAGATTATTCTTCCTGCTCTTATTAATAAAACGTTACTCAGTCTGTTACAATAATGTTATCTAGTTGAGTTCCCCACTGAGTTCTAGTAGCTAGAATTTAACTATGGGACCTTGAGAATGTTCTTCTCTGTACTTGTGTTGTTTGTGTCACTTATCTGTTTATTTGCTACGGTATAACATGTACAAGTCAATACTGTGAATCATATGTTTCTTGTATTTAAATGCTGACCCTCTTACTTCACCCCTACCATCCACCCCCCCTCCGCGAGCTGCATTAACTAGTTCACCCCCCTCCCTTCCCATCCCAATTCCCACTATACTATGCCTACCTCATACCACCTCTTGAAAAAGTGGCCAAATAGCCGCCAAGAGTCCTAGTATAATTCTAATGTTATTTTTGCCTGAGGGTTATTACCCCAATTTATTTTGATTGTTACTTGTTATTGGAAGGTTATTGATTGTTTATAAATAACTATTAGCATACCTTCTGTGTTCTGTTTGTTTATTCCAGGACACCTGTTTCATTCCCTCTCTCTCTCTCCACTAAAACCCCTACTTTCTTCTTCACTCTTATCTCCCCCTTAAAAAAAAAATTCCCTATACAGAATGAACCATCAACATAGTAAATTTTGGGTCTCACGGCCTTACTCTAACTACTATTAATGCCAAAGGACTGAATAACCCAGGTAAGCGGTCCATAGCTTTTAAAGCCCTTAAAAACTTACGTAGTCATGTACTCTTTTTCCAGGAGACACACTTCCGCAGGGGCAGGGAGCCAAGATGGTTTAATTCACAATACCCTACGGCCCTTTTTGCTTCAGGCCTCTCTAAAAAGGGGGGAGTGGGGATATTGATACACCACTCGGTCCCTCTTAAAATTTTACATGTAGAAAAAGACCCAGATGGTAGATATCTGTTACTGACAGGGCTATTATATGAACATCCAATCACTCTGGCTACCCTCTATAGTCCAAATACAGATCAACACTTGTTCATGAATAAAATCTCAAAGCTCCTTTTGGACTTTGCGAAGGGACCATTGTTCCTTTCGGGTGATTTTAACATAGCCAGGGATGCGTCTATAGATACGTCCAACGGCTCAGACAGTACTCCTACTAAAATAATTAAATCAGTTAAGACAACAATCTCAAACCTTGTCTTACACAATGTTTGGAGGTCATTACACCCAGCGAGTAAAGACTACACATATTAGTCCCCTCCACATAAAAATATTCCAGAATAGACTACTTTTTCACCGACACCACTGGACTTGACATGGTTACATCTTGCACCATAGGACCAATCACATGGTCAGATCATGCTCCAGTTACCTGCGTGATTCAATGGCCTGACCTCCCTCCCACGACCTATATTTGGAGACTTGACAACACTTTATTGGACAATCCTACAATAAGCACAGAAATCCAAAATTCCTTGAATGATTACTTACAGCTTAACAACCCCTTGCAGACTTCAATAATAAACTTCTGGGAGACCCATAAATGTGTCATTCGAGGAGAATTCCTCAAGCACAAAGCCCGCCTTAATAAACAGTATAGACTAAAGTATACCCAATTACTAAACACTATAACTCAACTGGAAGCAGCACACAAAAGCGCCCCACAGGACATAGAGACCAAGAATAAATTAGAAAGCACTAGGAAGGACCTTCAGGCCCACTTAAGAGAGTCCTTTCAATGTAAATCTCTGGCGATAAAACAGCAATATTATGATGGGGGCAATAAACCAGGGAAACTGTTAGCTAGGGTGACCCGAAGAAAGCAACTTAAAACATACGTACATTGTATTCAAAACCCTGACGGCACTATGTTGAAAGGCAACAAACAAATTGCAAATTCCTTTAATGCATATTATAAGACGTTATACAATATAACACACAGTCTAGTTCAGGGGAACGCAATGACACAGTTGAAGCCAAAACCCAGCTCATTGATCAATATTTAGAAACATTGGAGCTGCCACAATTAGACTCAGATCAAAAGAGCAGCCTTGATGAGCCTATCTCAGCAGAGGAGCTTTTGAAGGCCCTTAAAGACTTCCCTAGTGGGAAATGCCCAGGCCCTGATGGCTATTCACTTAAATATTATGCATTTTATAGTAAAACTTTATGCCCAGTGATGCTTCAACTGTTTAACAGTTTGATAGAAAACCCCACCATCGTGAACACAATGCTCGAAGCGCATATTTCAATCATCCCTAAACCAGGAAAGCCCCCCACATCCCCAGCGAATTTCAGGCCCATATCTCTGTTAAACATGGATATCAAAATCTTAGCTAAAATTCTGGCAAACCGCCTCAACAAGTATATTCCCTATCTTATCTCGACCGATCAGGTGGGTTTTGTACCCGGTAGGGAAGCGAGGGATAATACCAACAAAGTCTTTCAGATTCTTAATTTCGCCCAAACTAAAAGAGTGCCAATGGCCCTCTTCGCAACCGATGCAGAGAAGGCCTTCGACCGCGTCAATTGGCTTTTTCTGCGTCGAGTCATGAACGCAATGAATTTCTGTCAAGCCTTTATTAATATGACATTTGCATTGTATTCTGCCCCAAACGCATGCGTCAGATTAAACGGAATTCTGTCGGACAAATTCAACATTTCCAATGGGACTCGGCAGGGGTGCCCCCTATCCCCACTGCTTTTCACTCTTTCAATAGAAGCGCTAGCTCAGAAGTTTAGAATTAACCCAAATATCAAAGGGATACAAATCGGAAATGAGGAGCACAAACAGGCCCTATACGCTGATGATGTTCTCTATACCCTTACGAGTATTGATACATCTGTCCCTGAGCTCTTGAAAGAGAATGAAGAGTATGGTGCGCTGTCCAATTTCCATAAGATGGCTATAGCCGCCACTAAACTGAAATACCTAGGTATATATTTATCTGCTAACCCCTCAGACATTTTTAAAAATAATTATTTGACCTTGCGTAAGGAGATTATCAATGATCTGTCCTCTTGGAGGAATAAGTCGCTCTCATGGTTAGGGAAGATAGGCCTTATTAAGATTAATATTTTACCACAAATATTATATGTAATGCAAACGGTTCCTATTCACTTACCAACTGACTTTCTGCCCCATCTGAAGAGTACCATAGAGCAATTTATCTGGAAAGGCACACGACCAAGAATACCTAGAAAGACGCTATATCTCCCTAGAGACAGGGGAGGACTGGGTTTTCCGGATCTAGCTTTGTATAGAAGGGCCATTTTTCTACAGAGACTGGTTGAATGGTCTCATAACACCACACAAAAACAATGGGTTAGAATAGACGGGCAGATCCTTTAGCTAAATAATGTTGGCTCCTTGGCGTGGACCCTACAAATAGGCGTCCCAAGCTGATCCAAAATTATCATATAACACTTGAGCACACACATGTCATCACCTTTTTCACTAATGCTCCCCATCATAGAAAACCCTGAGATACCTTACTAAAAACTTAGCAAACGCATGAACTCTCCTTATAGTCTACGAGCAGGAATTTTACACTTTGCACAAGAAGGGGGTAGACTTCACTCACAGCAAAAATTACAGGAGAAATTCGGGCCTGTTTTTTCCTCATGGCTAAGATACCATCAGCTCTCGCACTTCCTGCTATCCCACAAACAAAAAAACAAATTCCTTAGAAGCTTAACTCCCTTTGAATCTTTATGCACCGAAAACACTCCTCCTAAAAGACTTATTTCCAAGGTATACAAACTCCTTCTCCTACCACCAGATATACAGTTACCATCATATACTAGGGCATGGGATAAAGAACTTGGCAATATAATAGATGATGACGAATGGCTCAAATACTTTGGACTGATTAAACGTTCATCGGTATCGGCTAGGGTGCAGGAGATACATCTCAAGCTAATGACCAGATGGTACTACACGCCTGCTAGGCTTCATCAGTTTTTCCCTGCAGCTAGCGCTGCATGCTGGAGAGGGTGTGGGGACTTGGGCTCTATCATACACATATGGTGGTTCTGCCCCAAACTGACTAATTTCTGGACAGCAGTCATGGGGGAAATGTCAGACAAACTGAACACAACTATACCCAACACTCCCGAAACCCTGCTATTCCTATACCTTCCCAGCATCAAACCCACACATAGCCGCACCCTCCTCCTACTAATGCTCACAGGAGCGAAGAAACTCATCCCTAGGCTGTGGAAATCTAGGGAGGTCCCCACGTTGGCAGACTGGCGCTCCTCTGTAGAGGAGCTATTAATTATAGAAAAATTGCATTACTTTAAGTGCAACCAAATGGTTGCATATGAACTAATGATAACCGTCTGGTACCCTGCTCCTGTGTGAGGCCTATGGGCGACAACACTTATCTTTGAAAATTCCCCAAACGTCCGATGGCCATCTTGGTCTCTGCCCCCCCCCCCCTTCTTTTTCTCTCTCTTTTTTTTCCCTCTTTCCCCCTTGTTATATCAAAATTTGTATTTTCCTTCTGCATCTTTTGGTGTAATGGAAGACTTTAAACTCAAAATAAGTATTTTTTTGCCCATATTGGTTTGAACAACTATTGTTATAAATTGATAAAAAACCAAGCTTCTCTTCACTGTAATATGTTACTGCAATGTGGTTTTGCGCTGCGCGCACCCACATATGTTTACTTTGTAATCTACAATGTACAGTGACTCTGTTTATTTTTGACTTAAAAGTTTAATAAAGCTTGTTTAAGAAAAAAAAGAAAAAAAGAAAAAAGAAAGAAAAAGCGATAGGGCTCAGGACAGTCCTATACAAAGCGAGGGGTTTACAGCACTCTTTTATTTAATGAAAATACATTTTATTTAAATAGATGCATCTATTTAAATAAAATGTATTTTGATTAAATAAAAGCGTGCTAAATCCCCTCACTTTGTATAGGACTGTCCTGAGCCCTAATCACTTTTTTCTTTCTTTTATCTTTTTTAAATTTTGTCTTTGAGGGTCTACACCAACGATAATTATCAAATATACTCCCAATTGAATTGGAACTAAGATTTCAATTCTCAGAAGCCAAAATATCTCCTAATTTTTACATATATACATAAGTATATATATATATATGGAGCTCTTTCCTCTCAAACATCTGAAAACAAGAAAAATAATTGTTATTCCATTTTAATATTTAATCATGTATTTTACTGTGTATGTACTGTAAATATTGTGATACATCAATCACATGGGATACCTGGTTTCAGGAAAACCAACACAATCTCTATAGTGTAAACATTTGCAGACTTGACATTGCAGAAAAAAAAACAGCTTGTATTCCATAAATAAACATGTACCACACTTGGCTTTAAATCACTTTTACAGGTAATTTAAAAAACAACTTTACGAAAAAAGAAAAGCCTAGCTCTTTTAGAATGAGACATAAACATGCTGCAATCCTAACTAACCTAGTTAGAATAGTCAAAATGAAACTTTCATGATACAGATAGGGTATGCAATTTTAAACAACTTTGCAATTTGTTTTTATCATAAAATTTGCTTTGTTCTCTTGGTATTTTTTTTTAAAACTAAACCTAGGTAGGCTCATATGCTAATTTCTAAGCTGTTGAAGGCTGACTCTTATCTCACTGCATTTTGACAGTTTTCACAGCTAGACGGCATTAGTTCATGTGTGCCATATTAGATAATATTTTGCTCATGCCTGTGGAGTTATAAGTGAGTCAGCACTGATTGGATAAAAAACATGTCTTTCAAAAGAACTAAAATAAGGGGCAGTGTGCAGAGGTTTAGATACAAGGTAATCACAGTGGCAAAATGTATAATAATATAACAGTGTTGGTAATGCAAAACTGGGGAATAGGTAATAAAGGGATTATCTATATTTTTAAACAATACAAATTCTGTAGTAGACTGTCCCTTTAAAGTTTTTTTCTTTTTTCAAATCTGTTTTGACTGCTCACTGCAGTCATTTTTTGCTTTACAATTTCAGTCAGGGGAACCTGCCAGTAACCTTTTGCCGAATCTAAAGTACTTAAATATCTGGGGGGCCCTAATTCATCAACCCGAGGCATAGGGTAAGCATCAAACTTAGAAATTGTATTAAATTTAAAGGGACAGTCAAGTATAAATTAAAATTTAATTATTCAGATAGGACTTTTAATTTTAATTGACTTTCTAATTTACTTTTATCATCAAATTAGCTTTTTTCTCTTGGTATTCTTAGTTTAAACTAAACATAGGTAGGCTCATATGCTAATTTCTAAGCCTTTGAGGGCTGCCTCTTATCACATGCTTTTTAAATCTCTTTTCAACACAAAGAGACAGAAAGTACACGTGGGCTATATAGATAACACTGTGTTCAGGCACAGAAAGTTATTTAAGATCTAGCACAAAACAATGCTAAATGCAAGACAATAGATAGTAAACAGTCACAGTCATGTGATCAGGGGGCTGGAAGAAGGTTCCTAGATATAAGGTAATCACAAAGGTAAAAAGTACATTAATATAACTGTGTTGGTTATGCAAAACTGGGGAATGAGTAATAAAGGGATTATCTATCTTTTAAAACAATAACAATTCTATGGTTGACTGTCCCTTTAAGAAAATCATTACAGAGTCATATTTCACCATTTGGCTTAGGCACTAGAACAATTGGATTATTCCATTCACTCTGTGATACTTCAATCATCCTTAAGTCTAGCATCTTCCTTACTTTTGCATTATCTTACTCTTTCTAGCCTCTAGTATTGTTTAAAGGGACAGTCAACACCCAAAATACATTTACTGTATTCAATTACTTGCCACACGATTAGTGCATCCATCCTTACTCTCACTTTGTAGTCCACACGGAATCACATTTTTTTTTAAAAGCAAACTGCCGTTTTGAGAAAAACATGGATCCCAAACTCCTCCTATATCTACGTCACTTGGATAATGATTTCAGCCGCAAATCTGATGTTTGTCGGCCATGACGACTCATGCACGTTCACAGCAAATTGCGCATGCGCAGTTTGTCTATATCGTTGCTTGCAGCCTTTCTATTCATGGAACTATGTAAAGGTTCCCATTTCAGCGACGGACTGCCTATGCAACAGGTAAGAGCCATTGCCTCTTAAATCCTTTGCCTCTCTCTGCTTATAGCTGGGACATGCACACATGATATATGACTGGTCACAGCAGTTCATTTCTGCCCCTCAGCTCAAGTTTCTCTGCTACACCAGTGCACATGGAGTGCAGGAGCAGAGGCTTAGATTAAACAAGCCATACATTCCATTTACTGTACAAATCCATCTATCAACTACACAGCCACATTATTAATATAGCATTAAACAGGGATCCCCTAATCAATGTGACCAAAAAGCAAAGGACAAACAATAACACACATGAAGTCATTTACTTCATCTGCAACCATTTGGTGCGTCTTATCAATGCGCAAAAATCTAAATGGCAAACACACCTAAAATGTTATATATAAAAACTATACAACCTACATATCTGTGTGTCGTGCAGAAGTATACACTGCATATAATTCCTGGGTTAGTACATAACAGGTGAACTGACAGATAGCTAAAGTATCTGCAGTACCTTTTGTACCTCTGGGTCACTGGTTCAAATTCAAGTTGTTAAACTGAAAGCCACAAAGTTAGGTAATATTAACTGCTAATTATGGTTAAAATGTACTATATACTTAAAACAATTATTAATTATTATTTACTAGTCCTAAAGCCCGTGTACATGAGCCATTTTTTGCAGTACAGCAGTCCCACCCCTTGCTCTCTCTCTATCCCCCTCTCTTTTTCTCTCTCTTTCTTCCCTCTCTTTTGCTCTCTCTTTCTCCCCTCTCTTTTGCTCTCTCTCTCTCTCTCTCTCTCTCTCTCTCTCTCTCTCCACTGTCTTTTGCTCTCTCCCCCCTCTCTTTTGCTCTCTCTCTCCCACCTCTCTTTTGCTCTCTCTCTCCCTCTTTTGCTCTCTCTCTCCTCTCGTTTGCTCTTTCTCTCCGCACTCTCCCCCTCTCTTTTGCGCTCTCTCCCCCTCTCTTTTGTGCTCTCTCCCCCCTCTCTCTTGTGCTCTCTCCCCCTTTCTTTTGTGCTCTCTCCCCCTCTCTTTTATGCTCTCTCCCCTCTCTCTTTTGTGCTCTCTCCCCCCTCTCTTTTGTGCTCTCTCCCCCCTCTCTTTTGTGCTCTCCCCCTCTCTTTTGTGCTCTCTCCCCCTTTCTTTTGTGCTCTCTCCCCCTCTCTTTTATGCTCTCTCCCCCCTCTCTTTTGTGCTCTCTCCCCCCTCTCTTTTGTGCTCTCTCCCCCCTCTCTTTTGTGCTCTCTCCCCCCTCTCTTTTGTGCTCTCCCCCTCTCTTTTGTGCTCTCTCCCCCTCTCTTTTGTGCTCTCTCCCCTCTCTCTTTTGTGCTCTCTCCCCCCTCTCTTTTGTGCTCTCTCCCCCTTCTCTTTTGTGCTCTCTCCCCCCCTCTCTCTCTCTCTCTCTCTCTCCACTGTCTTTTGCTCTCTCCCCCCTCTCTTTTGCTCTCTCTCTCCCACCTCTCTTTTGCTCTCTCTCCCTCTTTTGCTCTCTCTCTCCTCTCGTTTGCTCTTTCTCTCCGCACTCTCCCCCTCTCTTTTGCGCTCTCTCCCCCTCTCTTTTGTGCTCTCTCCCCCTCTCTTTTGTGCTCTCTTCCCCCTCTCTTTTGTGCTCTCTCCCCCTCTCTTTTGTGCTCTCTCCCCCCTCTCTTTTGTGCTCTCTCCCCCCTCTCTTTTGTGCTCTCTCCCCCCTCTCTTTTGTGCTCTCCCCCTCTCTTTTGTGATCTCTCCCCCTCTCTTTTGTGCTCTCTCCCCTCTCTCTTTTGTGCTCTCTCCCCCCTCTCTTTTGTGCTCTCTCCCCCTTCTCTTTTGTGCTCTCTCCCCCCCCTCTCTCTCTCTCTCTCTCTCTCTCTCTCCACTGTCTTTTGCTCTCTTCCCCTCTCTTTTGTGCTCTCTCCCCCTCTCTTTTGTGCTCTCTCCCCCTCTCTTTTGTGCTCTCTCCCCTCTCTTTTGTGCTCTCTCCTCTCTTTTGTGCTCTATCCCCCCTCTCTTGTGTGCTCTCTCCCCTCTCTTTTGTGCTCTCTCCTCCCTCTCTTTTGTGCTCTCTCCCCCCTCTCTTTTGTGCTCTCCCCCTCTCTTTTGTGCTCTCTCCCCCTCTCTTTTGTGCTCTCTCCCCCCTCTCTTTTGTGCTCTCTCCCCCTCTCTTTTGTGCTCTCTCCCCCTCTCTTTTGTGCTCTCTTCCCCCTCTCTTTTGTGCTCTCTCCCCCTCTCTTTTGTGCTCTCTCCCCCCTCTCTTTTGTGCTCTCTCCCCCCTCTCTTTTGTGCTCTCTCCCCCCTCTCTTTTGTGCTCTCTCCCCCTCTCTTTTGTGCTCTCTCCCCTCTCTCTTTTGTGCTCTCTCCCCTCTCTCTTTTGTGCTCTCTCCCCTCTCTCTTTTGTGCTCTCTCCCCCCTCTCTTTTGTGCTCTCTCCCCCTTCTCTTTTGTGCTCTCTCCCCCTCTCTCTCTCTCTCTCTCTCTCTCTCTCTCTCTCTCTCTCTCTCTCTCTCCACTGTCTTTTGCTCTCTCCCCCCTCTCTTTTTCTCTCTCTCTCCCACCTCTCTTTTGCTCTCTCTCTCTCCTCTTGTTTGCTCTTTCTCTCCGCACTCTCCCCCTCTCTTTTGCGCTCTCTCCCCCTCTCTTTTGTGCTCTCTCCCCCCTCTCTCTTGTGCTCTCTCGCCCTTTCTTTTGTGCTCTCTCCCCCTCTCTTTTATGCTCTCTCCCCCCTCTCTTTTGTGCTCTCTCCCCCTTCTCTTTTGTGCTCTCTCCCCCTCTCTTTTGTGCTCTCTCTCCCTCTCTTTTGTGCTCCCTCCCCTCTCTTTTGTGCTCTCTCCTCTCTTTTGTGCTCTATCCCCCCTCTCTTGTGTGCTCTCTCCCCTCTCTTTTGTGCTCTCTCCCCCTCTCTTTTGTGCTCTCTCCCCCCTCTCTTTTGTGCTCTCTCCCCCTCTCTTTTGTGCTCTCTCCCCCTCTCTTTTGTGCTCTCTTCCCCCTCTCTTTTGTGCTCTCTCCCCCTCTCTTTTGTGCTCTCTCCCCCCTCTCTTTTGTGCTCTCTCCCCCCTCTCTTTTGTGCTCTCTCCCCCCTCTCTTTTGTGCTCTCCCCCCTCTCTTTTGTGCTCTCTCCCCCTCTCTTTTGTGCTCTCTCCCCTCTCTCTTTTGTGCTCTCTCCCCCCTCTCTTTTGTGCTCTCTCCCCCTTCTCTTTTGTGCTCTCTCCCCCTCTCTTTTGTGCTCTCTCCCCCCTCTCTTTTGTGCTCTCTCCCCCTCTTTGTGCTCTCTCCCCCTCTCTTTTGTGCTCTCTCCCCCCTCTCTTTTGTGCTCTCTTCCCCCTCTCTTTTGTGCTCTCTCCCCCTTTTCTTTTGTGCACTCTTCTCCCTCTCTTTTGTGCTCTCTCCCCCTCTCTTTTGTGCTCTCTCCCCCTCTCTTTTGTGCTCTCTCCCCCCTCTCTTTTGTGCTCTCTCCCCTCTCTTTTGTGCTCTCTTCCCCCTCTCTTTTGTGCTCTCTCCCCCTCTCTTTTGTGCTCTCTTCCCCTATCTTTTGTGCTCTCTCCCCCTCTCTTTTGTGCTCTCCCCCCTCTTTTTTGTGCTCTCTCCCCCTTTCTTTTGCTGTCTATCTCTCTCTATTTATCCCCCCTCTTCTGCTACTCTCTCTATCCCCCCTTTTTTATAGCTCTCAGTCTCACTGAGACTGCATTCAGCATCTGGCCGCATCTGGCCCTGCCCGTGTCATGCCCGCCCCCGCCCACACCCTGCCCAACCATGCCCACTCCATGCCCGGCCACGCCACACCCGGCTGACAATGCCCACTCCACCACATGTGACGCCAGATGCAAGGAGGAGGTCAGTTGGAAGGCCAGGTGTGTTTGTCCTCGCCCGCAGTCTCTACTGCGCATGACAGCTTCGGACAAGCACACTTGGCCTTTTATTATATAGGATTATAACATTTATATACCATGTGCCCCTGCTTGATCACAGAACTGGAGCGGATACTGATTAGCATCCGGAATATCTGTGGGATTGGTGCAGCACTAAAAATGACCCCACCACTTCCTGTATTGAAAGAAAAAAAAAAAAAAGACAATGTGAATGTGCAAGTTTGGCGGGCATGAGAGAATTTGAAACAAGCTCTGGGGAAGAAGACGATGGGAGGAGGAGTTATGGAGCCATGTTTTTCAAAATGGCTATAATTGACTATTTTTAAAAAAACGATTCTGTGTGGACTACAAGTTGAGAATAAGGATGGATGCACTAATCGTGTGGCCAGTAATTGAATACAGTAATTGTATTTTGGGTGTTGACTGTCCCTTTAAGGCTTCAAGTTAATCATTTTCCCTGGCTCAGTAATGATGTCATGTTTAAGAACAGGTGTTTTTTCTGGAACTGGGTAGAAAACATCTCTATTTTCTGAAACAAACTCCCTAATTTCCTGATTATGATGAGATGCCAGAGTCTCTGTGATATGTACATCCAGCTCATTCTTTTGTGAGTAGGTTTGTTTTGTACCATCATTATAAACTCTCTTTCTACCCAGGGTTTTACTGCATTTATGTGGTAAGCTTGATCTGGCTTCCTCCTGCCTGGCTGTCTTACATCATAATTTATTTCATAACCTGCCCAAAAATTTCATATGGTCCTTGCCAGCTTGTAAGGAACTTACATTTAACTGTAGGGATCAGTACAAGAACTTTATCCCCAGGTTGTATGTCCCCTAGCCTTGCTATTGTAACTAACTTTCTGGGCCTTCTGTGCTTTTTCCATATTATCCCTTACCACTGGCATTATGCTTCTATTCACTTTTGTATTTGTGCAATGTGTTCTATAACACTGCAGAGAGGTGTTTGTTCCTGCTCCCATGCCTCTTTAGTGATATCTAATATACCTTTGGAATGTCTACCATATAATAACTTGATAGGCGAAAACCTTGTGAGGCACTTCTCTAATAGAGAACATGAGGTATGGCAACAAACAATCCCAATCCTTGTCTTCTTTGTCTATCATTTTATGCAAGATAACCTTCAGTGTTTAATAAACCTCTCAACCAGCCTGTCAGTTAGTGGGTAATGTACTGACATTCTAAGCTGCTTAATTTTAATAATTTTAAACAATTGTTTAATTACATTTGATATAAAATGGGTCCCCTGGTCTGGAAGAAGCAATGGTATAGGGTTGACACCTTCAATACAGAAAAATAAGGGAAGCCTGCCACAACGGTGGCCTGCTGATAAAATAGTCTCCCTGTGGAGAGGATATAAAAAGGTCTGAGGAAACACACATTGCACTGCAGTCATCTGAAGAGGCACAAAGTCCAAATTCTCACCTCAATGAGGGTTATTCTTAGGTCTAACAGCAAAACCACCACTCCCCTCCCACCCCCCCCCCACCCCCCACGGACGGTTACAGCAAAAAACCAAATACACATAGAAACAAAATTATTTGAGTAAATATTGTATTAACTGCTTTTCCAGAAATACCGAAAGTGAAATTAGACTTGTACTGAGGAGAAGTGGATGGGGATTACATGTGCTTGGTGCCAACATCTCCAGACAAAGTTAAGCAACATTAAATCCCCTGCCCGGGCTGCCCCCTCCCCTAGCACTGAGGATGCAGTGATGACCTGGAGTTGAACTGCCCATACCTTGTAGCTGTGCAGAGAGTCAGACATAACATGACTTCTAGTCGATCCCTCTAAACTGTCCTACTGCTGCTACTATCGCCGCCGATGGCTCTGTTTTTGGCGCCCTGGGGACTCTAAAGCTATAACTTCCTCTGTGATGCACGTCGTTACTAACAAATGTGCAGTGCCAACAAAATCACTGTGCGGGTGCACTGCCCCGCAAAGGGATCATTGGGTCAGCCTCCCAGTAAGTGTGTTTGATTGACCTGGCTCACAGGGATTCTTCTGGCTAACCGGGCCCCTGACTCTAGTCACCCACTGATGGCGGCCCTTGCATGGGCTCAAGGAAGACATCGAAAATACGGGACAAACTCCATCCAGTATTGATTCAAAATAAGATGCCCTATTTTATTCTCAAATACGGGACGATTCCATATTTTAAGGGATGGGTGGCAACCCTACTTTGGTATGCCCACCATCAACTCTTTTTTAAAATAGTTTTATAAGAGGTATTTTGTAAAGGTACTGTTTCAGGATACATAATCTAATATATCTAAAATATATTGGTACCCCCTAGTAGATTTAAGTAAAGGTCCTACTAAATCTATCGCAATATGCTAAAAAGGAATTTCTATAATGGGTAGAGGTACTAATGGTTTCTGAAAACCTTTAAATGAAGCTTTCTGCTGACATTCTGGACAGGAATTACAAAAGCTCTCTATTGCAGAAAAAATACCTGGCCAATAAAACCTTGCAAGTACTAGCTACCTGGTTTTTACAATTCCAAGATACCCCCCAACACATGACTATGAGCACACTTTAGGACAATATTTCTGTGGGATTTGGGAACCAACAACTGCTCTGTCTCATCATTGCTACTCTATAAAGCAAATGCTTCACTTTAAAATAGGGAAAATACAAAGGTTTATTAGGATAATTTATAGTTATTTCTGTACATTTTCCCTTGCACCTGTTAAACTTCGGTCTGCCCACTGGCAGTATGAAAATGACTAGACTGATTTTCAGGTTTTTAAATTGTATGTCTCTTATAGGAGCATAATTCATTTCTGAGGGTTCTGTCTCATTACCCAAGCATACTAGAAGTAACTCTTATTCACTGCCTGGCTCTAAATCAACATTTTGTCCTAATTTCTGGGGTGAAAATCTGGGTAGTCGTTTCTCACCATGTCCCAAACTCTGTACAGAAAGTCCTGTTGGCCGAGTCCTAAGATAGCGATCCTTCACAACTGTCTCCACAACTTATGTAGCTGAGTTAAGCTCTGAATGTAATCATTACTGTGCAAGTATCAACAAGTCATACATCTGCACCCTTGGGTTTTTACCCTCATCATAAGTCCATTTATCGAACCTTTGGGCACAAATTGCTGGTGTAACTCCTAGGCAGGTAAGGATATCTATTTTTCAGCCTGCTATAATCCTGGTCTGGCTGTTGGACAAATCCTCATAGATTTTCTAGGATTCCCCACTAAGACATAAACCCCGACCACTGTTCCTGTGGCCACTTTTCTCTTATACATAAAGTCATTTCTTTTTATGTGTTGTTCTTTGTCCATAGTTTGGGAAACTGCAGATGGCAGCAATACTTGTTGTTGGAGATTTGTTAGTCCTGTCGTGCCGCCACCTCCACTCCCTAGTTCTGCCACTTCCACTCCTCCAGCTGTTGCCATGGCTGCATGAGGTTGTTGTGTGGCGCGTGGTAGTGATGCCATTGCTGCGAGCGATGCTCTGGTTGTCTCTGTGCACACTTGTGCACCCTCCTTGCCGCGAGCCTGCACGTTTTTTAAGGTAACCTCCTTCAATCTTTAGTTGCCCTAGTATAATTTATGCTATGTGTACCCTTGGGTGCTCTTATTCTAGTGTATAAAGTTTGGACTGTTTACCTGCTGCTGAACTCTGCTCTGCCTAAATGACTACTCTATTGCTTAACCCTTTGAATCTCTGAAAGATTGGACTGACTACCTGTTGCTGTACCATGCTCTGCCTAGAGACCTTCTATATTACTTAACCCTTGGTGCTCTGAATTCTTGGTTTTGCTTTCTGCTGCTTTGCCGTGTGGCTTACTTCTTTGCCTTGCCTCTTATTTCTTGGTAACTGCTAACCTGTGCAGCAAGCAAACAACTAGTCTCCTACTGAAGTGCATCAAGTCCTTCTCCAGCTCTTACATCTTTAATGCAAATGTCCGACAGTTTGACAGCAAAGTTTTCTATCAACAGTTTTTCAGAAAACCTTCATACCCACAGACCATTTAGTGTTGTACCCACATAGCAGTTTTTATTCAATAAATAAACATGTGCCATGCTTGGCTTTAAATCACTTTCACAAGTCACATTTGCATTGCACCTCACCTGTAATACCAGTGCACTTTTGCGTGCACTGGTATTACAAAGTGTAGTGCAAATATTGCTTTAGTGAAAGTGATATTTTGCACTCCACTTATAATCTGGCCCAAAATCTTTAATTATGTGTAGTTAAAAATCATTGTAATACACTTTCATTACATACGGCTAGATTTAGAGTTCTGCGGCCAAAGGGGTGCGTTAGCTACGCGTGCTTTTTTCTGGCCGCACCTTTAAAATAACTCTGGTATTGAGAGTCCACAGAATGGCTGCATTAGGCTCCAAAGAAGGAGCGTACAGCATATTTAAAGCAACTTCAACTCTCGATACCAGAGTTGCTTACGGACGTGGCCAGCCTAAAAAACGTGCTCGTGCACGATTCCCCATAGGAAACAATGGGGCTGTTTGAGCTGAAAAAAAACCTAACACCTGCAAAAAAGCCGCGTTCAGATCCTAACGCAGCCCCATTGTTTGCTATGGGGAAACACTTCCTACGTCTGCACCTAACACTCTAACATGTACCCCGAGTCTAAACACCCCTAACCTTACACTTATTAACCCCTATTCTGCCGCCCCCGCTATCGCTGACCCCTGCATATTATTATTAACCCCTAATCTGCCGCTCTGTAAACCGTCGCTACTTACATTATCCCTATGTACCCCTAATCTGCTGCCCCTAACACCGCCGACCCCTATATTATATTTATTAACCCCTAATCTGCTCCCCACAATGTCGCCTCCACCTGCCTACACTTATTAACCCCTAATCTGCCGAGCGGACCGCACCGCTATTATTATAAAGTTATTAACCCCTAATCCACCTCACTAACCCTATAATAAATAGTATTAACCTCTAATCTGCCCTCCCTAACATCGCCGACACCTAACTTCAATTATTAACCCCTAATCTGCAGACTGGAGCTCACCGCTATTCTAATAAATGTATTAACCCCTAAAGCTAAGTCTAACCCTAACACTAACACCCCCCTAAATTAAATATAATTTTAATCTAACAAAATTAATTAACTCTTATTAAATAAATTATTCCTATTTAAAGCTAAATACTTACCTGTAAAATAAATCCTAATATAGCTACAATATAAATTATAATTATATTATAGCTATTTTAGGATTAATATTTATTTTACAGGTAACTTTGTATTTATTTTAACCAGGTACAATAGCTATTAAATAGTTAAGAACTATTTAATAGCTAAAATAGTTCAAATAATTACAAATTTACCTGTAAAATAAATCCTAGCCTAAGTTACAATTAAACCTAACACTACAGTATCAATAAATTAATTAAATAAAATACCTATAATTATCTACAATTAAACCTAACACTACACTATCAATAAATAAATTAAATACAATTCCTACAAATAAATACAATGAAATAAACTAACTAAAGTACAAAAAATTAAAAAGAACTAAGTTACAAAAAATAAATAAATATTTACAAACATTAGAAATATATTACAACAATTTTAAACTAATTACACCTACTCTAAGCCCCCTAATAAAATAACAAAGCCCCCCAAAATAAAAAAATGCCCTACCCTATTCTAAATTACTAAAGTTCAAAGCTCTTTTACCTTACCAGCCCTGAACAGGGCCCTTTGCGGGGCATGCCCCAAGAAGTTCAGCTCTTTTGCCTGTAAAAAAAAACATACAATACCCCCCCCCAACATTACAACCCACCACCCACATACCCCTAATCTAACCCAAACCCCCCTTAAATAAACCTAACACTAAGCCCCTGAAGATCTCCCTACCTTGAGTCGTCTTCACCCAGCCGAGCCAAATTCTTCATCCAAGCGGAGCAAGAAGAGGTCCTCCATCCGGTAGAAGTCTTCATCCAAGCGGGGCAGAAGAGGTCTTCCATCCGATTGAAGTCTTCATCCAAGAGGCATCTTCTATCGTCATCCATCCGGAGCGGAGCGGCAGCATCCTGAAGACCTCCGACGCGGAACATCCATCCTGGCCGACGACTGAATGACGAATGACGGTTCCTTAAAATGACGTCATCCAAGATGGCGGCCCTCGAATTCCAATTGGCTGATAGGATTCTATCAGCCAATCGGAATTAAGGTAGGAATCCAAGATGGCGGCCCTCAAATTCCAATTGGCTGATAGGATTCTATCAGCCAATCGGAATTAAGGTAGGAATATTCCGATTGGCTGATCGGAACAGCCAATAGAATGCGAGCTCAATCTGATTGGCTGATTGGATCAGCCAATCGGATTGAACTTGATTCTGATTGGCTGATTCCATCAGCCAATTGGAATATTCCTACCTTAATTCCGATTGGCTGATAGAATCCTATCAGCCAATTGGAATTTGAGGGCCGCCATCTTGGATGACGTCATTTAAAGGAACCGTCATTCGTCGTTCAGTCGTCGGCCAGGATGGATGTTCCGCGTCGGAGGTCTTCAGGATGCTGCCGCTCCGCTCCGGATGGATGACGATAGAAGATGCCTCTTGGATGAAGACTTCAATCGGATGGAAGACCTCTTCTGCCCCACTTGGATGAAGACTTCTACCGGATGGAGGACCTCTTCTTGCTCCGCTTGGATGAAGAATTTGGCTCGGCTGGGTGAAGACGACTCAAGGTAGGGAGATCTTCAGGGGCTTAGTGTTAGGTTTATTTAATGGGGGTTTGGGTTAGATTAGGGGTATGTGGGTGGTGGGTTGTAATGTTGGGGGGGGGTATTGTATGTTTTTTTTTACAGGCAAAAGAGCTGAACTTCTTGGGGCATGCCCCGCAAAGGGCCCTGTTCAGGGCTGGTAAGGTAAAAGAGCTTTGAACTTTAGTAATTTAGAATAGGGTAGAGCATTTTTTTTATTTTAGGGGGCTTTGTTATTTTATAAGGGGGCTTAGAGTAGGTGTAATTAGTTTAAAATTGTTGTAATATATTTCTAATGTTTGTAAATATTTATTTTTTGTAACTTAGTTCTTTTTAATTTTTTGTACTTTAGTTAGTTTATTTCATTGTATTTATTTGTAGGAATTGTATTTAATTTATTTATTGATAGTGTAGTGTTAGGTTTAATTGTAGATAATTATAGGTATTTTATTTAATTAATTTATTGATAGTGTAGTGTTAGGTTTAATTGTAACTTAGGTTAGGATTTATTTTACAGGTAAATTTGTAATTATTTTAACTATTTTAGCTATTAAATAGTTCTTAACTATTTAATAGCTATTGTACCTGGTTAAAATAAATACAAAGTTACCTGTAAAATAAATATTAATCCTAAAATAGCTATAATATAAATATAATTTATATTGTAGCTATATTAGGATTTATTTTACAGGTAAGTATTTAGCTTTAAATAGGAATAATTTATTTAATAAGAGTTAATTTATTTCGTTAGATTAAAATTATATTTAATTTAGGGGGGTGTTAGTGTTAGGGTTAGACTTAGCTTTAGGGGTTAATACATTTATTAGAATAGCGGTGAGCTCCAGTCAGCAGATTAGGGGTTAATAATTGAAGTTAGGTGTCGGCGATGTTAGGGAGGGCAGATTAAGGGTTAATACTATTTATTATAGGGTTAGTGAGTCGGATTAGGGGTTAATAACTTTATTATAGTAGCGGTGCGGTCCGGTCGGCAGATTAGGGGTTAATAAGTGTAGGCAGGTGGAGGGGACGTTGAGGGGGGCAGATTAGGGGTTAATAAATATAATATAGGGGTCGGCGGTGTTAGGGGCAGCAGATTAGGGGTACATAGCTATAATGTAGGTGGCGGCTCTTTGCGGTCGGCAGATTAGGGGTTCATAAGTGTAGGTAGCTGGCGGCAACTTTGTGGGGGGCAGGTTAGGGGTTAATAAATATAATATAAGGTTCGGCGGTGTTAGAGGTAGCAGATTAGGGGTACATAAGTATAACGTAGGTGGCGGTCGGCAGATTAGGGGTTAAAAAAATTTAATAGAGTGTCGGCGATGTGGTGGGGCCTCGATTTAGGGGTACATAGGTAGTTTATGGGTGTTAGTGTACTTTAGAGCACAGTAGTTAAGAGCTTTTTAAACCGGCGTTAGCCCAGAAAGCTCTAAACTACTGACTTTTTCTGCGGTTGGAGTTTTGTCGTTAGAATTCTAACGCTCACTTCAGACACAACTCTAAATACCGGAGTTAGAAAGATCCCATTGAAAAGATAGGATACGCAATTGACGTAAGGGGATCTGCGGTATGGAAAAGTCGCGGCTGAAAAGTGAGCGTTAGACCCTTTTTTGAATGACTCCAAATACCGGCGGTAGCCTAAAACCAGCATTAGGAGCCTCTAACGCTGGTTTTCACGGCTACCGCCAAACTCCAAATCTAGGCCATAGTTTGTTCCCTTTTCCTGTACTTTAACTCTGAAAATATGGTTCTAAATTCCACTGAGTTTATATAAAGTAATGGGTGCCACCATGTTGGAACTTAGGTTGCCC
This sequence comes from Bombina bombina, assembly GCF_027579735.1. Taxonomy (NCBI): domain Eukaryota; kingdom Metazoa; phylum Chordata; class Amphibia; order Anura; family Bombinatoridae; genus Bombina; species Bombina bombina. The sequence continues at coordinate 1,363,282,159 of NC_069499.1, forward strand.
CTTATCTGTTTCCCCTGCTGAAGACCATTACGGACAGATATGAAACTGGCAATAGAAGAGAATATCCAAATAATGCTATGTTTAACATAGGATAATAAAAAAATGGGTGTCAACAGCTTTGTTTGTACAAACAGAGATAAATAGAAAACTAGTTCAAACCCGGCAGTGCCCATTACTTTATAAAAACGAGAGTATTTTATAGAAACTAAACCTTTACACTTATATTCTCAATATTTAAACAACTACCATAATTGTAAAAGTATCTACATATTATTCTAAGGCTAATCTTTGCTTTGAATACATTATTATGTCTAGCATGGATTTACTGTTTAACATCCCTTTAAAGGATATGATACCTTTTTTTATTGAGACAAATCATAACATTTTTTTAAAGTTTCCAATGATCAAATTTGCTTTGTTCCCATGGTATTCTTTGTTGAAGATATATCTAGGTAGGTGTCTTGAGCACTGCATGGCAGGAAATAGTGCCAACTTCTGCCATACAGTGCTACTGAGCTGACATCACTGCTTTTCAACAAAAGATACCAATAGAATAAAGAAAATGTGATAATAGAAGTAAATTAGAAAGTTATTTAAAACTGCATGCTCTTTTTGAATCATGAAAGAAAAATGATCCCTTTAAGTTAGTATCATTTTTTGCATTTGTTATCAGCTAAAGACAGTTAGTGAGAAATATGTAGCATGGTTAGCCTTGAAAACACAGCATGGTGCATTTCTAGCTCTATAATTAAAAAATATCTGCAATTTTCAGTTACTTTGCATGAAAAGGAGGCAAAATAAATAATAAAAGTATATTGCAAAGTAGTTTTACTACACATAACAAAACATTTTATATCCAAATCTTAAGGTGTTTACTGTCCCTTTAACCCAAATAACACAGCATATATATCCCATGCTGCATGACAGAATATGTAAGTAAACAATACATTCTGCATTTATGCAGTAAGAGCTGCCCTCTAACACACACACCTCAGACACTCACACTTCTTGCCTCCCTTCTCTTAAAAGAAACACGGCCAAAGTTCTCTCTCAGACATTAGGCTTTGTAATTGCTCTTCCTCCTGTGACACAGCCAGAGTCCCCCTACTTCTCCCTCAGAGCTGCTTTCCCCTCCCCTTATCCCTCCCACAGAGTATATCAGAGGAGAGGACATCAGAGTCTGATTAGAAAGGTGAGATCAGCAGCTGAAACAGGAGACAGCTACGATGGGTGAGATTTACATACACTTATAATACTCATTCTACTACCATGGGCTCCATTTATCAATAATTTTGGGAATTCTCCTTTCTGTTCTTCTATCAGTTCTCTGCAGCTCTCCTTAGGAGAGGCGCACATGTGCACCCTTATTTATCATAAAAAAGTTGTTTTTCTCCATAGGAGAGCTGAGGAGAACTAATGATAATTTCTGATTAGTATCTTCTCCTTATTTATCACCAAAAATAAGCAACTATTCTCCCTGTCAATCATATATAAACTAATAGAAATATCTTTACAGCCTTTCTAGTAGATTTGTAAATGCCCCTCTTCAGCAAACTGTCAAGTAAGAAAATAGATCTACATTTTCATGTGCTTCAATTTTAGTGCTTCTTTTATATCTTATTTTTATGCTCCAATAGATAAAAATTTTGGTGCTCCATTATATATTTTTATCACGCCAACATTATTATTGCGCTTTGTTATAGATAATTTTTGCACTCTCTCTTTTTTGTGTAACTGCTTCTACAACTGGTAGAGAATAGATTTCTAATACTGTTCTCCACAGTAGTTATGGAGAACTTTAATGAAGCAACTTGTAGGAGAATTTTCAGTCCTCCACAGGAGAATATAAATGATACATTTGTAAGTAGGAGAATTAATGAGAACTATATGAAATACGATTAAAAGGATCTAATTTAACCCTTTTTTTGGAGAACATGTTCTCCAAGGAGAGTGAGAACAGAGTAGGAGAATTTCACAGTCGAACTTTGAATTTTTGAATGATAAATAGGGGAATTATTTCTCATGAGAACTTTTAGGAAAAAATATATTAGAATATGAATGATAAATGGAGCCCCATGTCACCTGCTTGACCATACCACCTGTTTACACTAAACCTGCACACACACGTTATTGTTATACTCACATTGCTTTTGTGCTCAAGAAGCTTTTTCAGTCTTAACTTATGTTTCAGTTGTCTGCTCTCACTTTTTTATATAGTAGCTCATCCTGCACTCACACTGCCTCACTTGCACATTGCTGATATTGCTCCCTGCAGTCACACAGACTTCACTCACTCTGTACCCCACAACCTGCACTCACTCTGTACCCCATTAAATACACACAACCTGCACTCACACTGTACCCCACTACATACACACAACCTGTACTCACACTGTACCCCACTACATACACAAAACCTGCACTCACACTGTACCCCACTACCTACATACAACCTGCACTCACACTATACCCCTCTACATACCTACAAAATGCACTTCCACTGTACCCCACTACCTACACACAACCTGCACTCACACTGTACCCCACTACATACACACAACCTGTACTCACACTGTACCGCACATCATACACACAACAACCTGCACTCACTTTGTACCCCACTACATACACAAAACCTGCACTCACACTGCACCACACTACCTACATACAACCTGCACTCACACTATACCCCTCTACATACCTACAAAATGCACTCCCACTGTATCCCACTACCTACACACAACCTGCACTCATACTGTACTCCACTACCTACACACAACCTGCACTCATACTGTACCCCACTACCTACACACAACCTGCACTCACACTGTACCCCACTACTTACACACAACCTGCACTCACACTGTACCCTACTACTCACACACACTCTGCACTCATACTGTACCCCACTACCTACACACAACCTGCACTCACACTGTACTCCACTACTTACACACAACCTGCACTCACACTGTACCCTACTACTCACACACACTCTGCACTCATACTGTACCCCACTACCTACACACAACCTGCACTCACACTGTACTCCACTGCTTACACACAACCTGCACGCATACTGTACCCCACTACATACACAACATTCACACAACCTGCACTCATACTGTACCCCACAACATACACACAACCTGCACTCACACTGTACCCCACTATATATACACAACCTGTACACACACTGTACCCCACAACATACACACAACCTGTACTCACACTGTACCCACTACCTACAAACAACCTGCACTTACACTCTACCCCACTACATACACACACCAACCTGCACTCATACTGTACCATACTACATACACACAACCTTCACTCACATTGAACCCACTACCTACACACAACCTGCACTTACACAGTACCCCGCTACATTCACACACACTGCACTCCACTACATACACACAACCTGCACTCACTCTATACCCCACTACATACAAACAACCTGCACTCACACTGTACCACTCCATACACATAACAACAAGCTACATCCACACTGTACTCCACTAAATACACACAGCAACCTGTGCTCACACTGTACCCTTCTACATACACACAACCTGTACTCAAACTGTACCCCGCTGCATTCACGCAACCTGCATTCACACTGTTCCCCACTAAATACACATAACAACCTGTGCTCACATCGTACCCTACTACATACACACAATCTGTACTCAAACTGTACCCCACTACATACACACAACCTGCACTCATCCTGTATCCCACTCCATTCATACAACCTGCACTCACATTTTACCCCACTACATTCACACAACCTGGACTCAAACTGTACCACACTACATCCATACAACCTGTGCTCACACAATACCCCATTACATTCACACAGCCTGCACTTGCACTGTACTCCACTACATTCACACAACCTGTACTCAAACCATAGCCCACTACATTCACACAACCTACACTCACATTGTACCACACTACATTCACACAACCTGCACTCACACTTTACCCCTCTACTTTAACACAACCTGCACTCACACTGCACACCTCTACTTTAACACAACCTTCACTCACATTGTACTCCACTACTTTTACATAACCTGCACTCAAACAATACCCCTTACATTTACACAATCTGCACTCACAATATACCCCTTAAATTCACACAATCTGTACTCACACTGTACCCCACTATTCACACAACCTGCACTCGCAGTGCACCCCATTACATTTATACAACCTGCACTCAAGCTGTACCAACCTACATTTACACAGCCTGCATTTACACTACCGCACAACATTCACACTAATCCCAAACACAGAGTGTGCTCACACTGTACCCCCTAAATTCACACAATCTGCACCCACACTGTACCCATGTACATTCACACAACTTACACAAACACTGTAGCCGGTCTACATTCACACCACTTACACTAACACTCTATCCTGGCTACATTCACACAACCTGCACTCATAATTCACCCTGCCTATATATTAACACACCCTGCCTTCACACTGTACCCCAAACACAGCCAGCACTTACACTGTACCCTGCCTACATTCATACAGCCTCTGCACTTACACTGTACCCCACTTCAATCACACATCATGCATTCACACTTCTATTTTACATTGACCTCTTACTAAGCTTGCACTACATTATTTATTATATCTTCTGTGCTTAAATGGACAGTATACACTCATTTTCATATAACTACATGTAATAGACACTACTATCAAGAATAAGATCCACAGATACTGATATAAAAATCCAGTATAAAACTGTTTAAAAACTTACTTAGAAGCTCTCAGTTTGGCTCTGTTGAAAAGGTAGTTGGAAAGCCCACTGCAAGTGGGAAATAAGACACTCCCCCTCCCCCTTCTTTTGAATATGAAAAGACCCTTTACACAAACAGGAGCAAGCTGGAGAAGGTAGCTGATGGTATTCTCATAAAACTTTGGGGCTTGGTTAGGAGTCTGGGGCGCAATCAGATATACGGCGTACTTTTCTGCGCAAGCGAGGTAACCCGCGCCTCCCGTAGTTTCACCTCCCACATCGGGGAATTACATATACGGTGCCGGCAGTTGCTAAAGTGCCGTAAGTCGGACAAACTAGCGATGTCCAGAAATAAGTGTAAGTACAAATTTCTGGAGTCGCCAGTGACTTACGGCACTTTAGCAACTTCCGTCGCCTACAAAAACTTACTAAACTTTTAAATCTCCCTTATCTGTCTAACATGCCTCCCAAAAATAGCCCGACACGTATACCCCTCTATCCGCAATCCCCCCTCTCACTCCTAACAATAATAAATTAACCCCTAGACCGACAACCCCCCCAACGCAATAAGCCTAATCATTAACCCCTAAACCGCCGCTCCCGGACCCCGCCGCCACCTATATTAAATGTATTACCCCCTAATCTGACCCCCCTACACCACCGCCACCTATATTAAATATATTACCCCTTAATCTGATCCCCCTACTCCGCCGCCACCTATATTAAATATATTACCCCCTAATCTGACCCCCCTACACCGCCGCCACCTACATAAAATATATTAACCCCTAATCTGATCCCCCTACACCGCCGCCACCTACATAAAATATTAACCCCTAATCTGACCCCCCTACACCGCCGCCACCTATATTAAATGTATTACCCACTAAACCTAAGTCTAACCCTAACACCCCCTAACTTAATTATTATTTAAATAAATCTAAATAATATTAATATTATTAACTAAATTATTCCTATTTAAAACTAAATACTTACCTATAAAATAAACCCTAAGATAATTACAATATAATTAATAATTACATTGTAGCTATTTTAGGGTTTATATTTATTTTACAGGTAACTTTGTATTTATTTTAACTAGGTACAATAGCTAGTAAATAGTTAATAACTATTTAATCGCTACCTCATTAAAATAATTACAAAATTACCTGTAAAATAAATCCTAACCTAAGTTACAAATACAGCTAACACTACACTATCAATAAATTAATTAAATAAACTACAATTATCTAAACTAAAATACAATTAAATAAACTAAACTATATTACAAAAAAAACAAACACTAAACAAAAAATAAAAAAGATAACAAGAATTTTAAGCTAATTACACATAATCTAAGCCCCCTAATAAAATAAAAAAGCCCCCCAAAATAATAAAATTTCCCTACCCTAAACTAAATTACAAAAGTAAGCAGCTCTATTACCAGCCCTTAAAAGGGCCTTTTGCAGGGCATTGCCCCAAAGTAATCAGCTCTTTTACCTGTAAAAAAAGAACAACCCCCCCCATTACAACCCACACACCCCTACTCTAAAACCCACCCAATCTCCCCTTAAAAAAACCTAAGTCTAACCCCCAAGTGGTCCTTACCTGTCCTGAAGACCGGCGGAGAATGTCCTGTTCCAGGCGGTGAAGTCTTCTTCCAATCGGCGAGTGTATGAGTGTATAATGTCCCTTTAATCAGCCAGCATTTAGATTGCTTTCATGTCCCAGCTGTAATGGAACTGGCACCAGAACTACCCATACCCTTGTGCTTGCAATGTGTTCATCTGACCTGTATTAATAAATTCAGAATTTGTTCTAGTGAATTGCATTGTTTTCTTGTCTATACCATTGTCTCACTTGATACTCATGCAGGATATGATGAATGTATACCCAGGGGATAGTCAGGTCATTTAATGAAAAAGTTACACAAAATTAATTTAAGAAATACAGAATTGTACATAATTGTCAATTAGTCTTAGTTCACAGTGTTTTCATTTTAAAAATACATGAATGTTTTTCCAAAAGAAATTATTGAGCTTGCATTCTATTGGCTGATTGGAACAGCCAATAGAATGCGAGTTCAATCTGATTGGCTGATTGGATCAGCCAATCGGATTGAACTTCAATCTGATTGGCTGATTGAATCAGCCAATCAGATTTATCCTACCTTAATTCCGATTGGCTGATAGAATAGAATATATTTGTAGGAACCAGAGTATGAGTCAATACTATACACGTTTAAAACTATTAAAATATGCTATGCAAAGTTCATAAAGGTTGCCTTATTCACAATAGCCTCCCAAATCAGAGTTGAATTTAAAATATCACAATGAGACTCCAATATATTCAGCTACTAACATTCAAGCAATGTACTCAGCTATTTAGCTACAATTGATTCTAATACAATTCTAATTAGGATAATAACGCCTAGATTTAGAGTTTTGCGGCCAAAGGGGTGCGTTAGCTATGCATGCTTTTTTCTGGCCGCACCTTTTAAATACCGCTGGTATTTAGAGTTCACAGAATGGCTGCGTTAGGCTCCAAAAAAGGAGCGTATAGCATATTTACCGCAACTTCAACTCTCGATACCAGCGGTGCTTACGGACGCGGCCAGCTTCAAAAACGTGCTCGTGCACGATTCCCCCATAGAAAACAATGGGGCTGTTTGAGCTGAAAAAAAACCTAACACCTGCAAAAAAGCTGCGTTCAGCTCCTAACGCAGCCCCATTGTTTCCTATGGGTAAACACTTCCTACGTCTGCACCTAACACTCTAACATGTACCCCGAGTCTAAACACCCCTAACCTTACACTTATTAACCCCTAATCTGCCGCCCCCGCTATCGCTGACCCCTGCATATTATTTTTAACCCCTAATCTGCCGCTCCGTACACCCCCGCCACCTACATTATCCCTATGTACCCCTAATCTGCTGCCCTAACATCACCGACCCCTATATTATATTTATTAACCCCTAATCTGCCGCCCCCAACGTCGCCTCCACCTAACTACACTTATTAACCCCTAATCTGCCGACCGGACCTGAGCGCTACTATAATAAATGTATTAACCCCTAATCCGCCTCACTCCCGCCTCAATAACCCTATAATAAATAGTATTAACCCCTAATCTGCCCTCCCTAACATTGCCGACACCTAACTTCAAGTATTAACCCTAAATCTGCCGACAGGAGCTCACCGCTACTCTAATAAATTAACCCCTAAAGCTAAGTCTAACTTTATCCCTAACACCCCCCTAAATTAAATATAATTTAAATCTAACGAAATAAATTAACTCTTATTAAATAAATTATTCCTATTTAAAGCTAAATACTTACCTGTAAAATAAACCCTAATATAGCTACAATATAAATTATAATTATATTGTAGCTATTTTAGGATTAATATTTATTTTACAGGCAACTTTGTATTTATTTTAACCAGGTACAATAGCTATTAAATAGTTACCTAGTTAAAATAATTACAAAATTACCTGTAAAATAAATCCTAACCTAAGTTACAATTAAACCTAACACTACACTATCAATAAATTAATTAAATACAATACCTACAATTATCTACAATTAAACCTAACACTACACTATCAATAAATAAATTAAATACAATTCCTACAAATAAATACAATTAAATAAACTAACTAAAGTACAAAAAATAAAAAAGAACTAAGTTACAAAAAAAAAAAAAATATTTACAAACATTAGAAAAATATTACAACAATTTTAAACTAATTACACCTACTCTAAGCCCCCTAATAAAATAACAAAGACCCCCAAAATAAAAAAATGCCCTACCCTATTCTAAATTACAAAAGTTCAAAGCTCTTTTACCTTACCAGCCCTTAAAATGGCCCTTTGCGGGGCATGCCCCAAAGAATTCAGCTCTTTTGCCTGTAAAAAAAAAAAGATACAATACCCCCCCCCAACATTACAACCCACCACCCACATACCCCTAATCTAACCCAAACCCCCCTTAAATAAACCTAACACTAAGCCCCTGAAGATCTTCCTACCTTGTCTTCACCTCACCGGGTTCACCGAGGGTCCGAAGTCTTGATCCAAGCCCAAGCGGGGGGCTGAAGAGTGACGTCCATCCTCGGGCTGAAGTCTGGATCCAAGCGGCAAATGAAGAAGTCCATCTTCGGGAAGAAATCTTCATCCTATCCGGGCAGAAGAGGACATCCAGACCGGCAAACATCTTCATCCAAGCCGCATCTTCTATGTTGTTCCATCGGATGACGAGCGGCTGATCTTGAAGACTTCCGGCACGGATCCATCCTCTTCGTTCGACGTCCAACTGAAGAATGAAGGTTCCTTTAAGGGACGTCATCCAAGACTGCGTCCCTCGAATTCCGATTGGCTGATAGGATTCTATCAGCCAATCGGAATTAAGGTAGGAAAATTCTGATTGGTTGATGGAATCAGCCAATCAGAATCAAGTTCAATCCGATTGGCTGATCCGATCAGCCAATCAGATTGAGCTCGCATTCTATTGGCTGATCGGAACAGCCAATAGAATGCGAGCTCAATCTGATTGGCTGATTGGATCAGCCAATCGGATTGAACTTGATTCTGATTGGCTGATTCCATCAGCCAATCAGAATTTTCCTACCTTAATTACGATTGGCTGATAGAATCCTATCAGCCAATCGGAATTCGAGGGACGCCATCTTGGATGACGTCCCTTAAAGGAACCGTCATTCTTCAGTTGGACGTCGTCGGAAGAAGATTGATCCGCGGTGGAGGTCTTCACGATGGAGCCGTTCCTCATCGGATGAAGATAGAAGATGCCGCTTGGATCAAGATGGTTGCCGGTCTGGATCGCCTCTTCTTCCCGCATAGGATGAAGACTTTGGAGCCTCTTCTGGACCTCTTCAGCCGCAGGATTATGGATCGCCAGCCCCCGCTTGGGTTGGATGAAGGTTTTGGAGCCAGGACCGATCGGTGATACCCCGTGAGGTGAAGATAAGGTAGGAAGATCTTCAGGGGCTTAGTGTTAGGTTTATTTAAGGGGGGTTTGGGTTAGATTAGGGGTATGTGGGTGGTGGGTTGTAATGTTGGGGGGGTATTGTATGTGTTTTTTTACAGGCAAAAGAGCTGAATTTCTTGGGGCATGCCCCGCAAAGGGCCCTGTTCAGGGCTGGTAAGGTAAAAGAGCTTTGAACTTTTTTAATTTAGAATAGGGTAGGGCATTTTTTTATTTTGGGGGCTTTGTAATTTTATTAGGGGGCTTAGAGTAGGTGTAATTAGTTTAAAATTGTTGTAATATTTTTCTAACGTTTGTAAATATTTTATTATTTTTTGTAACTTAGTTTTTTTTATTTTTTGTACTTTAGTTAGTTTATTTAATTGTAGTTATTTGTAGGTATTGTATTTAATTAATGTATTGATAGTGTAGTGTTAGGTTTAATTGTAGATAATTGTAGGTAGTTTATTTAATTTATTTATTGATAGTGTAGTGTTAGGTTTAATTGTAACTTAGGTTAGGATTTATTTTACAGGTAATTTTGTAATTATTTTAACTATTTTAGCTATTAAATAGTTCTTAACTATTTAATAGCTATTGTACCTGGTTAAAATAAATACAAAGTTACCTGTAAAATAAATATAAATCCTAAAATAGCTATAATATAATTATAATTTATATTGAAGCTATATTAGGGTTTATTTTACAGGTAAGTATTTAGCTTTAAATAGGAATAATTTATTTAATAAGAGTTAATTTATTTAGTTAGATTTAAATTATATTTAACTTAGGGGGGTGTTAGGGTTAGGGTTAGACTTAGCTTTAGGGGTTAATCCATTTATTACAGTAAAGGCGAGATTCGGTCGGCAGATTAGGGGTTAATAATTGAAGTTAGGTGTCGGCGATGTTAGGGAGGGCAGATTAGGGGTTAATACTATTTATTATAGGGTTATTAAGGCGGGAGTGAGGTGGATTAGGGGTTAATAACTTTATTATAGTAGCGGTGCGGTCCGCTCGGCAGATTAGGGATTAATAAGTGTAGGCAGGTGGAGACGACGTTGAGGGGGGCAGATTAGGGGTTAATAAATATAATATAGGGGTCGGCGGTGTTAGGGGCAGCAGATTAGGGGTACATAGGGATAATGTAGGTAGCGGCGGTTTACGGAGCGGCAGATTAGGGGTTAATTATTGTAGGTAGCTGGCGGCGACATTGTGGGGGGCAGGTTAGGGGTTAATAAATATAATATAGGGCTCGGCGGTGTTAGGGGCAGCAGATTAGGGGTACATAAGTGTAACATAGGTGGCGGTCGGCAGATTAGGGGTTAAAAAAATGTAATCGAGTGGCGGCGATGTGAGGGGACCTCGGTTTAGGGGTACATAGGTAGTTTATGGGTGTTAGTGTACTTTAGAGCACAGTAGTTAAGAGCTTTATAAACCGGCGTTAGCCCAGAAAGCTCTTAACTACTGACTTTTTTCTGCGGCTGGAGTTTTGTCGTTAGATTTCTAACGCTCACTTCAGCCAAGACTCTAAATACCGGCGTTAGAAAGATCCCATTGAAAAGATAGGATACACAATTGACGTAAGGGGATCTGCGGTATGGAAAAGTCGCGGCTGAAAAGTGAGCGTTAGACCCTTTAATGACTGACTCCAAATACCAGAGGGCGGTAAAAACAAGCGTTAGGAGCCTCTAACGCTGGTTTTGACGGCTACCGCCCAACTCTAAATCTAGGCCCAAGAAAGCTAAACCTAGGTAGGCTCATATGCTAATTTCTAAGCTGTTGAACTGCCTGTTATCTCAGTGCATTTTGACAGTTAGACACTGCTAGTTCATGTGTATCATATAGATAAGTGTGCTCACTCCCGTGGAGTTATTTAGGAGTCTGCACTGATTGGCTAAAATGCAAGTCTGGCAAAAGAACCAAGATAAGGGGGCAGTCTGCAGAGGCTTAGATACAAGGTAATCACAGGGGTAAAGGGTATATTAATATAACAGTGTTGGTTATGCAAAACTAAGGAATGGTTCTCATACCCCTTTAACTATGAGGTGACCCTTATAGAATGTTTACTCCTAAGTACTGATAACATAAGTCTGCTTTTTTACACACAGTCATTTGCACTTCAATGGAGTGTAACATGTTTTTTGTTTCCTGAGGGGAAGATTATTACAGACAATACTTTTTAGTAGATTACCCTTTTTTCATTAATTAAAATTACTTGAAGAGGAGAACATTTTAAGCAGTGTATCCTTCCTGTAGACCTAGTTAGGAATAATTCATTATGATACTTAGGTCAATACAGACAAGTGTGCAACTGCATTGGTAAATCTAATAATACAGATATAAAACCTAAGAGATAGATATATTAAAGGGACATTAAACATTAAGGGCCAGATTACGTATACTAGTCTGTGATTGGCTGATGTCTGTCATCTGATACCAGCAAACTAAGCTTTAGGGATATAAAAGTGCAAAAAGAAAATGTTCTGATATGTTAGTTAGAGCATTTTATTATTGCACTATTGATTAATACAGAGATTTATAAATTAAACATTTTGTTTTTCACTATGGAATGGGTGGTAAGGTGAGATATAAGTTAGGGAACCTGTAGCTAAAATGTTAGAATTCCACCACTAAGCAGTACTGCAATGGCGGGCGCCGTTTATCACTCAGTAAACTGGTGGGGAGATCAGAAAGGTCAGCTTCTGACCAGCCTAGCGCAGTAGAGACTGTGCGCAACAGTAGGACCACAATGGCGGGGCACCATTTATCATATACAGTATATATATATATGTATGTGTGTGTGTACGTGTACGTGTGTTTGTTTGTGGGGGGGTTTTGTGCACACCCTAATGCAATTGGCTGCACACGCCTATGGTTGTTATTATTATCTTTTATCACATTGGATTGTATACTTCAACTTTATGTGTACCATATATTGCATACGAATGTTGACATTTTTCATATATGTTCTTACTCTAAAAACTTCAATAAAAAAAAGGATATAAAAAAAGATATAGAATTATCTCAGCTTGATTTCTGTTTGCACATAGATTCTGTTTTGGAATTGAAAACAGATGTATTAATATCAGGGTTTGATTAGTCCCATGTTTATTAGAATTAGATGCATAAAAAGTTGCCCTAGTATTCTACCATACATTTGTGGGACATGATACAAATTCAATCATCTCTTTTGGGTTGGTGTAATTTTAACGATAGTTATTTGTCATTGCTTGATTGGTCCTCTGGTGTTTGTAGCGCTATCAGCTTTGCTGAGCTGGGTGTGTTTTAGGCACAAGTTAGCTGTAGGCCGCTGTAATACCACAAACATAATGATAAGTTATTGAAATGCTAACGTCTGGTTATTGCTACCGTGAGCTCGCGGTAGCAAGTAGTGCTCAGAAAATTAACCAGAGATCCGTTTTACTCTGGAAACTGTACAGCTTACTTATTATCCTGTAGGTCTCTCAGTTCTATACCCAATGACACTGCTAGCAGAGTCATTTGCTCTAAGCTAAAGTATGTTCCAGATCTGCCTTGGAATGTGCACACTAACATCTGAGCTCAGCTCTGTTGTTAACAGCTTTGTTATTTCTTGACTCTGATAGACTGTTCTTTTTCTCACTTTAGCTAAGTGTGAATTATGTGGTCCTGGTTACAAGTCGCCTCTTGATGCAATGAAAGGTAATGTCAGTAACTAACTTGTTCTCTCCTTTATTCCAGGCCCTCTCTTCTCCTTGCCAACTTACACATGTCCTGTCACTTCCCACATGTTCTTACTGCCTCTTCATTTTTCTTGTTTTCAATGATCATTGCCAACCTCTCTCTGTTGCTCTCTCTTTTCCCTATTACCCTCTCACACTGACTAATTTTCACCTTTTTGTCTCAATTTCTTAGTCTATAATTGTGCTTTCTCATCTCTCTCTGACTTCTTTCTCCTCTTCCTCTCTTCTCTCATCTTTCTCTCTCTCATTCTCTCAAATCTCTGTCTGTATCATTCCTCTCTTCTCTCATCGTTCTTTCTCTCATTATCTCAGATCTCCCTCTCTATCACACCTCTCTTCCTCTCCATCTTTCCCTCATCTCTCTTCTATCTCTTTCCTCTCTCTTTCTCTCCCCTTTCTCTCCTTTCATTGTATTTTATGTTTCTGCTTCTTCATTCTAGTTTTTGCTGTTTCTTTATATTGGATGCTCCTGCTCTATATAGCTATTGCATTCAGTGTCTATAGTCCTTTAGTGATAAAGAGAGTGTTTTCTTGTATATCTGATAAGTTGACTCTTCTTCCTCACAGGTCCACGGGAGCAGATTGTTTACTTGCCCTGTATTTATCATTCCACTGGCATAAATAAGCCTGACTACTTGGCCACTGTGGATGTTGATCCTAAATCCCCAACATACTCACAAGTAAGTAGCCAAAGACAACTTAGCCACTTATAGGGACATTAAACACCTCTAGCTTTTGTATAAAAGAGTGCTCATTCCATGCTTTATAGAGAGGTAGAAAACCTAATTCTGTAACTTAGGTTTTCTTAAAAATGATACAAATAATCTGAACAAGCTGCTTAATTTGCAGTAATGTATTTGAGGATTGGAGCCTGATCTTAGGGGATATGTAGTTTAATCATGAGGGGAGATCTGTTTTGGCAATAATAAATCAATTTGACTTATTTTGCAGGTTATTCACCGCCTGCCAATGCCCAACCTTAATGATGAGCTGCACGACAGCGGCTGGAACACCTGCAGCAGCTGCTTTGGAGACCCTTCTAAGTCCAGGAACAAACTGATCCTACCTTCTCTTGTGTCTTCCCGTGTCTATGTGATAGATGTGGGAACCGACCCTCGAGCCCCTCGTATTCACAAGGTATGGAAATGCCACTGCCAGATAACAAGACTGGATACAAGTTATTCATTGATAAACAATGTGTAGCCTCCAATCAGAATAATGTGCACAGCAATAAAAAACAAAACAAATATAGATGGATAAACACAGCAGTTAAAGGGGCAATGTATTCAGGCAAGCAGCAGATAAGAGTCCATTGTATTTAAAGCTGGTGCAGGAACACCCTTTAAAAAGGGCTGGGCTCTCTGCGTCTCTCCCTACTTCTCCCACCCCCACTGATGCTTCTTATTAATGTCATTTTTGTGGAGCCATTACTGCTGTATTGACATTTTTAGTGTAAGTGGAGTTTTCATCAGGAAATGCAGCTACTGTATTTCAAATGACAAACTAAGGTAAATGATTTAATTGTATGCCATTTAATACACCTCATAGGTAAAATGGATCATCCCAATGATCCATTTTACCTCTAAGGTGTATTAAATTGGTTACAAATAAATCCTTTACCTTAGTTTGTCATTTCAAATACAGTAGCTGCATTTCCTGTTACAGTACACTGTCCCTTTAAAAGAAATTGTAATTATCTGTCATTTGGTTATAAGGTCTAATAAAGTTTGTTTGTTACCCGTTTAATTAATGGCTATAATATTACTTCTGGGCCTATCAGTTTTTTAGAAATAAAACTCTCGATCAGAACTTGACAAGGTATTTCACAACAGTAATACTTGATCTTCTGACTGTCCTGTACTTTCCTATTTTCCTTCTCTATAAATATTCCAGTCATTGATACTAACTAGGAATGTTGAGAAGTGTACATTAAATACATGAGTTTAGAGAAGGGTGGCAGGCTAAGAGTGTGGATGTGTACGCTGCCATATTTGACATGCAGTGCATTATTTAGGGCACCATTGCTATCACTTTAAGTGATATTGGGACATGAAGCCCATATTAGTTTTTGCATGATTCAGATAGATTCAATGTAAGAACGTTTCCAGTTTACTTCTATACATAAATTTACTTTATTCTCAAGGAATTCTTTGTTAAAGAGCATACCTAGGTAGGTAGTGTGCACGTGTCTGGCACTCTTTATGAGAGCAAACGCTGCTGCCATCTAGTGCTAATGGAAATCTATAACATTTTTAGAAGCATTGTTGAAAAACTGCTGCCATATTGCGGTCTTGACACATGCACGCACCTAAACCTACCTAACTGCATTTTAACAAACAGTCCAATGTAATTCCGATTATCCTAACTTTGTGAAGGTATAATCTAGATTTTATTAAAGACACAGAGACGAGTATTTTGCATATCTTTCTTTATACTACTCAATGCAGCATTTAAAAGTAATGATCCAGAGTAAATGAATCCAACATTAAAACAATAAAGATAGCACAGAGTTAATATAAGTAGCCAATGAAATGGATACTTTGGAAAACACAGAAAAAATGGACCAATAAGATGAGTCATAGCTTCCATAAACTGTCCAATACTTTCCCCAACTTCCTCTTTCTTGTCTGACGCTGAAGAACCAAAAATGAAGGGCTTTTAAGAGTCTACAAATAAGGGGTTGACCAATAGGAAAATTATTTAATAAGACATGTTTAGATGAAATAGCAGATCAATATAAATGGATAGATCTGTAAGCTAAACCAGATTCAAAAAGAGATGTTAAGAAATTAATAATATGACTTATATCCGCTGAAAGGGGATCCAAGTTCCTAACCATGCACCAGCTAGACCACTTTGTCCATGCATAAAAATAGGATTTTCGGGTGCCTGGAGCCCAAGATTCTCACATGAGAGTCTTAGCTCCTTCAGAAAGTCCTTTGAGAGGAGAGGAATCCCCGAAATTGACCAAGCGATGAGACAAAGGGAGTCTTGAAGAATGAGATCATGAAAAACTCCTTCTGGGTTGGTTAACAAGTGTGGAAGATGAGGGAGAAGAATATGAAGTTTGAAAGACATTTCCAGAAGAGCAGGATACCATGGTTGAGTCGGCCAAAGGGGGGTTATTAGAAGAAGAGAAATTTTGTCTCTGCAAACTACCCAAATTATTTTTGAAATCATTGAGAAGGGAGGGAAAGCATAGGCTCCTTGAGGAGGCCAGAGCTGAAGAAAAGCATTGATTGCCACTGCCTCTGGGACCGGTCTCTAACTGAAGTAGGGGAGAATTTGGAAATTCAGACGAGACGCGAAAAGATTGAGAATGAAGGGACCTCTGAGGTGAGACAGAGAAAGAAAGACATCTCTGTCGAGTCTCCAACTGCTGTAATCCACTAGAAAGCAGGAGCCCCAATCCGCTGCTGTGTTTGAAAGACCTGGGATATACTCTGCTTTCACAGAAATATTCCTGTCTAAACACAGATGAATGAAATCTTTGGTAATATTGGACAGATCTTTGGACTTCGTACCCCCCAAACGGTTTAGATAACAAACTGCAGAGTTGCAGATGTTGTTCAATGCGAAGCAAAATGGTAACTGGAGAAGAATTCCTCACAAAACTCTTGACAGAGAAAGAACCCGCTAGCAGTTCTAAACAATTTATATGGAATCGTTTCTCTTTCAGAGACCACTTCCCTCCTGTGATGGAAGGGCCGGATTTGCTGGCATCGGATTCGATTATAAGGTCTGAAAAATTGCCAAAAATAGCTCTCCCGTTCCAAGCCTCCATATGAGAAAGCCACCAGTAGAGTTCCTCCTTGGCTTCTGGAGAAAGTTGAATTAAATGAGAGTAAGAAAACCCTTTCGGTAAATGAGACGTTGTAATTCCCGATATTGAAGGGGAGCAGGAAATATAGCCTGAATAGAGGATGAAAGTAACCCCACTATTCTGGCTATATTCCTGATAGGAGTGAATTGAGCTGAGAGAGTAAAAGATATTTCTTTCTTGATATTTTTTATTTTGTCCGAAGGTAAACTGAGAATTGCTTTGGAAGTATCTATGGTGAAAACCAGAAAAATCAAGGACTGAGTAGGAATCAGAACAGATTTTTGTTTATTTATTATAAAACCTAGATTCTCCTGAAGATGAATGGTAAGGGATAATTGATTTTGAAGAGAAATGAAACTCTGGTTCATATTCAGAATATCGTCTAAGTAAATAATTAGACGGACTCCTCTGAGTCTTAACCAAGCCATAACAGGTTTTAATAATTTCGTAAAAATCCAAGGAGCTGAAGAAAGGCCAAAAGGAAGGCAAGTACTCCACAGGAAAAAGTAAAAAAAAAAATTCCACAGGAAAAACTTAAAAATTTCCGATGCTCCGGAGCAATAGGAACGGTCAGATAGGCAACCATAAGATCCAAGCGAAACAAACCAATAATTTTCTCTGAGGCAATCTGTTAACAGATGAATTCCCTCCATCTTGAAATGATGATAGGAAATTAAAGCGTTTAGTTCCCTTAAATTTATGACAGGATGGAATTGACCGTTTTTCTTTTTTACAAGAAAAAGATTGCTGAGGAAAAAATCCTGAGAGAATTTGGTGATTTGAATGGCTTGTTTTTAAAAAAGAGTTGAAATTTCTGACTGAACCAGAATTTGATCCTCTTTTGAGAATAGAATGGGACGAGGTCTTACAATCTGGATGGGAGGGGAAGAAAATTCTATGAAAACACCTTGAACTGTTTGAAGAATCCAAGGATCTGAGGTTACTAGACTCCAGTTTTGAATAAAAAGAGCGAGTATGCCACCAAGATTTTCTGGGAAAGAAGGAAGGGAAGAAGGAAAGGGAAAACTTACTTGCAGGGGGTCGAGATCTTGCCTGGGATCATTGACCTCTTTGGAACCACGGTCTTGAATGAGATGGGAAGAACTGGGAAGTAGAGGGATCTTAAAAAGATCAATGGAAGTGCTGTTGGAATTGTTGTTGGTATTGGAATTGAGGTCTTGATTGATAATTTGTGCGGCCAGGAAAGCGACCTCTGCCTTTCCTGGCCCTGTCAGAAAAACTGCTTGGATAACAAAATCTTACAAACTGAAGTTCTTACTTTATTTACATTTGAGAATGCATTAATATAATTATTAAGGTCTTTTAGAAAAATGTCCAAAAAAAGAAGACCATTGGAGTCAGAGTCTAATTCATTTATCACAAATTTTAGGGTCTATTTTACATAAAATATTTTTTTACGTTTGACAATCATAGCTGTGTTGGTATTTCCTATAAAGGAGAGAATTATTTGAACCCATTCTCTTACCAAAAAGGGGTCAAGCGGGGAATTCTCAATAACAGCCTTTTCTGAAATTTCAAAAAGTTTTGCAATAGGGCCAACAGAATATAAAAGTTTGTCCTTGCATGTTTTCCATGCCCTATCCATACCTTTCTTAACCCTATAACCAGGGGATCCTATAAATTTTATAATTTTTGGGTCATTTCGGGAGTTAAACAAGCGTTGTTGGGGAGAAGGGGATGAGGGTATTCTGCTCTCATTTTAGAAGATTTAGATTTTTGGGGGGATTTCTTTAATTTTTTAGGTTTAGGAGAATCTGAGTCTGAGGACAAGTTATCGGATAAATCCTCAAAATCAGAATTAGATAATTCTTCAATAGAAGAATTAGAATTAGAGGATAAAACCACTTTTTTATGTTTTTTAACAGATAAAGTCTCAGTATTTTTTGATCCCACTTGTAACCCTTTGGGATTAGGGGAAGGTTTTGCGGATGTTTTTCTTCCTTTACCGCCAGGATATGAAGTGTCAGCAAGCGTCTGATGAGATTTAGAAAGTAATTTTTTACTAGCCAAAACCGAAACAGAACAAGTTCTTTTTTTCTTAAAATAGATTTAGGGTTAGGCTGTTGAGACAAAAGGTTTGACATGTGAGTCATCTACGCATAGAATTGTCAATCATTAATTGCACAGACTGTGCAGTTAAAGGTTCATTAGATTCAGGGACTTGAGACATTTTTAAAAATTGAATAAATAAAAATATATTAATAAATATATGTTAACAATAAAATTGTCAATTAATAATATGACTGGAATTAAAATGTAGTAAGTAAGAACTTCAGTAAAAGACCTCTGAAAAACAGTTATTCAAAATGACAGAAAAATATATTTTTTATGAATAAACTTAAGGTCTAAACCCCCTATTCCATCCTCCAAACTGTAATGCTTATCTAAATAAATAAGACAACACACACCATTGTTGGGAGAAAGAACCGGTCACGGTCCACGTTTATTAAATAAACGCTTTAACTAGTGCCTAAGCGTTACTCTAATTACGCTTAGGCACTTAATCAACCTAATCAAAACTTGGCAACAAGTTCGTAATAAATCAACGTTGGCGGCATCTCTCCCTATCCTAGCCCCTACTAGCAGATGGTCAAGGCCCCTTCCGATACCTGCAGCGTGACACCCGGCTGACACGCCCAATGGCACTCAGAGAGAGTTGTGATGGTGAGAGATCTTTGGCCCACATTCACGAGGGAGGGGACCCCCAGACCAGTGCCTGGTGGGCATAACCCCTCCCTTCTTTCTGGACCGTCACTCTTCTCTCCTTGTGCCCGCTTCCCAGGGCATTGACCACCTGCCCGCTGAGACATATCCAACCATCCCGGTAAGGCGACCCCTGCTAACAGAATCGTACAACCCAACTGCCAGGGGTGGATGGCTATATTAAACACTCGGTCTTACTGCAGGCTAGCTCAATTAAACCTACCCCTGCCGAGTCGGCTTACCCTACTTAGCCGCTTCTATGCCGCCATTCGCTTCTTCCATGGGACGGGTGGGCGGGAAAACCTTCTCCTTGAAGTCTGGAAACCGAAAGAGGCTGAATTCACTGCTGCAGGACCCTATAAAGGTAAGAACAGACACCGCCTCTCCAAATGCAACATTGTAACAAAACATAGCTTAGCATTTCTCCAGACTTCAAGTTGGTAATCCCTTAATGTTGTTACTGGCCCACTAGAGGGCCTTTCACTATCATTCTCTCAGACTGAATAAGCAAAGTCTGCAAGAAAAAACCAACAGTAAAGTTTTGCCTCCACCTAGTGGTTATAATGAAACTAATTTAATTATTTAGGTAAGCAAGAAGCAAAGAATATCTTTAACCGTCACTCGTTATGAAGGAGTCAACAACGATGTTAGAGGATGGATATAAATGACATCAGAGGGCGGGAAAAAAGGAGGCGGGAAGATGGTGATGTCACAAGATGGCCGGCAGCCGCGCGAGATGGAACTAAACCGTCAAAGGCATCAGGAACAATGGAAAATAGACAAGGCTAATGAAAGATGATTAAAAACACCAGAAAAGGGGGCGTGGCTACGCAGCAGAGATGGCAGGTCGCATATACTAAAGCTCCAAGTGGAATATATAGAATTCATTAGATATCTTCAGATCTGACAGCCATCTAACATCATAAACAACACAAGTGGAACTAATATTACAAGCTGATCTGTTCTATATGACTATCGCTATATAATAACATCCCAGAGCAGACTTGAGCTAAGTAAATAACGGACTGTGGCCTGCTGTAAACATCTTCATCTCACCTCCCCCCTAGGCTGGGGTTATGTGCCAAGATATGACCATGCATGTGAAAGAGGATCTCAGCAACTCAATATGCTCTATCATCTTAGAAATTTAACAAAAAATGGACCGCAATCTAGATGACTTAAGTGTTACCCTGGGGAGAAGTGCGCAAGAGGATACCTCATTAACCGAGAGAGACATAAGGCCTGTCTCGCGGCCTAGCACTTGGATCTACGGACTTACAAAACCACAGCATGTTCCGGTAGAGGTATTCCTCCAAGGGAGCACTTGTGAAGTAGATGAAGGGCAAGAAAAGCAACACCAAACCGACATGGAGCTGGATGCGCCGGAGAGTTGCTCTTTTACTACGGCAAGCTGCGAGAATCATTTAGGGTCTAACATGGAGTGTGCAAGCAAACAGATGGCGGTAACATGTTTTCTACGGGAAGACAATAACACCCGGGCTCTTGATGACATGTGTTCGCGGGAGAACCAGGAGACGGATGGTGATGTGTCTGTGGCGGCTCTCTGGGAGATGGCGGCCGAGCTCTCGGAGAGTGGTGCGGATGCCTCCGGCTGTTTCATGCTACAGCTGTTGTCGATTCCAGATAATCGGAGATGTCTTGATACATTAGCTCATGTCGGAGCACGCTTCCCTGTGACTACAGTATGTGACTATTGGTTTGAAATGCTGGGAATGGACATATCTGGTTTGGTCAATCTCATTTCTATAATGATTGGGCCCACTTGTACACCAATTGGCCAGTCATATATATTACAGTCTGACATGCTGAGATCAAGGGTGATGTTTTCAACTACATTCTACCAAAGCGGCATAGGTTGAGGTCGCTATTAAAGACTAATGCAAAGTAAATGTATCCCTTACAACTGCATTCTTAATCTCGACTATTATCAGTTAAGAAAACCTGAGTCCTAAACCATAAGCATTACTGTTGCATTATTTATGTTTGTCCTCTCACCTACTATTGTTTGGAGGCCTATATCCATATATTATTGCATGTCCATAACTTAGACAGCTCATCCTAGACATACTGTATATTATGCACTATTAGACATTGGGTAAATTTTCATGCCACCGCTACTTGTAAAGAGAGATTGCTATTGTTACTGCATAACTCCCTTTGTCCATAACTACTCTAGTGCTGGGAGATATACATTCATGCATAATACTTTTAGGAACATGACAGATTGTTTTTACTTAACACTACTCTTTTGAAGCCCCTCACCATTTAGAATGTTGAATATTTCTCATTCCCTCTCTCTATATACTATTTGCTACAGGTTGTATTTTCATCTGAATTATAAAAGAGACATATCGCTACTCCCTACATTTTAATTAGAACCCCTAGCTCTTTTAATCTATCTTTTCAGTTTAAGCCTATACAGTAACTGACAAATTCTAAACTTCAGAAAACCATATTTAGATATGTGTTATTATTTATACGCTATATTTTTATGTTATAGGGTTGCATTGGGCGCTTAGTTTAACACTGTCCATGGAGTATATTAATACCTTGATTGAGAATCTGTGTCAGTCTGCACAGCTATTGCTAATACTCTTACTCTTTCACACACTGTAATGTGTCGTCACTCTGGTGTGCCTAGGGATTTTGTACAAGCCCATATTTTCATATGTTAATGGAAGGGCCTAATGTTTACCTATATTGTTGCCCCTTGTGGAACGGTAACACTGTTTTTCTATTCTATTAGGTAATATGCCTGACATACCCCATAGAAGAGTTATTATAAGCACTGCAGTTCTAAATGAGCAGATTACATTCGTTATTAAACCGCACTGCACTGTACTAATGGGATAATATGCTATGAGACCCTACTATTTAGCTATTCGCAGGCATGCATAGCATTGTACTATATCTTGAATATGTTTTCATAATCTCAAGACACAAAGTAATGATTCAGTCACATAGACATATGCTTGCAATTGTAGTGATAGGTGTATAATGCTTTGCCATGGGCCTCTGTAGTGTTAGACATAATATTACAGAGTTAAATGTACATTAAAACTGTTTGTTCTAACACTGACACAATATTCCTACATAGATTACATTGGCTCTGAGGGCCTTGCTAAATATGTCATTATCTAGTAGCAGATAGACACTTAAGCTTCACCAAGTGAGATTTCATACTAATGGAGCTATGACAAGCATATCAAGTCATCAACTTAAATTTATCCTATTAACTATATTATGGGTATAGTGTTACTTACCTTTGTTATAAGTGTTTGATCTACGTGCATAGCGCTCTCTGGAATTGTGTAATGTTATTGTTTTCTTATTCCTATTGATCCATTTATTTGAGTTTATAGACATAGCTTATTAACTGACTAAAAACAAATTGATTGTTTCATGATAATCTTCTATTCAAGAGCTATATGAGAGATTGCTTCGCTGCAATTATAGACTTTTTTGCGAGCGGCCTCCGCCCCCCCCCCCTCTTCTTCTTCTTCTCCTTTTTCCTCTTCTTTTTTCTCATTTTTTCTCCTCTTTTCTTCTTTTCCATCCCTTCATTTCCTTTTTTTTTTTTTTCCAAATAGTTTTTATTAATTTTTAACAATATATAACAATAAATGGGGACTCGCAGGACCCCTGCAAATTTCAGTGCATAACATGTAGAAAAGTATTATGGAAGAATTACAACTGAGACATTCAAGTTTCAAAGATAGAGTCGGTACATTTCCAAACAGTTGTCAAAGAAGGGTAAGAGGGTGGGGGGGGGTGGGGGAAGGGTTAATCTATGAGGATGGGAGAGGGGGGGGGATTACTGCCGGGGATCGCCTGAGGCATACGAAACGAGGATTCTTATACTCTAACCTGGGGAAGCCATGTGGTGTCATGTGTGTCTGTCCAGTCAGCCCAAACCATTTCAAAAAGGTCACTTCTGTCCAAACTATAGAATATGTCCTTTTCCATAGCGTGTAAGTAAGCCATTGTTTTGAGAATATCAGGCCAACAAGGGGGGGATGTTTTCTTCCAGTGTCTGGCAATATTGGTTTTAACTGATGACAGGAGATAAACGCAGAGAATCTGCTGATGTTTAGGAAGGGCCTGCAGGTTTAGGTGTAGAAGTGCAGTGGCAGGGTTTTTTGGTAGCTGAATCCTAAGAGCAGACAGAGTACGGAAACATGTGTTCCACAGGGGAGTCAACCTAGGGCATTCCCACCATATGTGAAGCATATTTCCGTGGGAGCCACATTCCCTCCAGCATTGCGGAGAAGATGTCGGAAACATCTTAGATAGCCGCGCGGGGACCAG
Organism: Bombina bombina; assembly: GCF_027579735.1. Taxonomy (NCBI): domain Eukaryota; kingdom Metazoa; phylum Chordata; class Amphibia; order Anura; family Bombinatoridae; genus Bombina; species Bombina bombina. Next base: position 1,363,306,505 of record NC_069499.1, read on the forward strand.
ATACCATTGGGAAATAACTTTATAATAGGTTTCGAACATTGTCACACAATGTAATGATTTTTTGGTTAAGGTGAGGGACCCCTGCCAAGCATTAGCCGAGATTCGAGAGTGAAGAATAGTGTCCCACTTACGCAAGTGCGGGGCCAAGTCTGGGGGCACAGTACCGTCCAGCAGACTATAATGTCTCGAAAGAGGTTTGTGGAGTCTACGTCCTCCTTTCCATACAGACTCCCATGGGGTAAGCTGACGTGGAGCAGAGGGAAAAAATCCCCAGCTAGAGAGGAAACTCTTGATCCTAGTGAACACGAATAGGAGGTAGGGCGGGATGTCTTCGCCTGGTCTGTCCTTAGACAACGAGAGATATCCATTGTCACTAGTCTCTGACCAAAAGTCTGAAACTTGTTTTACACCCAACCTAGCCCACGTATTGGGGTGTGTTTCTGCTAGACCTGTAAAGAGGCCTGGGATAGAGGTGATCGGGGAGGGGTGCGGCGCAATTAGTTTACGGTGCCGGATCTTATCCCAGATTGCCAGGCATTCCAAAACTACAGAGTTATGTATCTTTAGGCTTCTGCGGCTATGGACCGGGGTCCAGATTAGATATTTTAGGTATATATCAAACGGTAATGAGGCATGTTCAATGTCTCTCCACCTGTCTTGTGAGTGAAGCACTCCCCACTGGGAGATGTGCGTGAGCATGGCACCCTCGTAGTACTTTGCTATGGATGGGGAAGCCAGACCCCCAAGCTGGACAGAGAACTGCAGGGTTTTATGAGCTATTCTAGGAGTTTTGTTTTGCCAAATAAATTTTGTACACTCACTTTGAAACTGTAGCAAAAGGTGAGTGGGTATTCTGATTGGAAGGCATCTAAATATATAGGTGAGCCGAGGGAGGAACGACATCTTAAGGGACGCTATACGGCCCATCCAAGAGATGTTCTTATGATCCCAAACATGTTTTAACGCTCTCAGGTCCGCCAAGAGGGGTATATAGTTGTCCTTAACCATCTGTTTCAAGTCATTAGAAATTTGAACTCCAAGGTGGGTAATCCCTTTGCTAGACCACTTGAAGTCAAATTGCCTTTGGAGGGCTGTGACATATTTTTGGGGAAAACCCCACAAGTAAATTTCTGTTTTGGGGGTGTTTAGCTTGTAGAAGGAAAGGGAGCCAAAGGCCTCAAGGATTTTCAGAAGTCTAGGGATTGTGCGAAGCGGATCTGCAGAAAACACCGTCACATCATCCGCAAACAAGGCGATGTTGTGTTTGGAGCCAGAAAGTGTAATTCCTACAATGTCCCTTTCAGTACGTATTGTTTCTGCTAGAGGCTCAATTGCCAGCGCAAACAGGAGCGGAGAAAGTGGGCAACCCTGCCTCGTGCCATTAAAAATGGGGAATGGAGACGAATGGAACCCTACCCCCCTGACCGTTGCCGTGGGGTTGGAGTATAAAGCTTGGATCGCAAGGCGTATGTCAGAGGGAAATTTGAAGGTGACAAGAGTCTCCCAAAGGTAACTCCATCTGACCCTGTCAAAAGCCTTCTCGGCATCCAGAGAGATAACCGAGAAAGGCTTGTTCATTCTCGTCGATTCGCAAGCAATATTGATAGGGCGCCTAGTGTTATCCGGGCCCTCACGATTATGTACAAATCCTACTTGGTCTGGGTTGACTAGGGTAGGCAGAAGTTTGCATATTCGATTGGCGAGAAGTTTGGAATAGATTTTTATATCAACGTTTATAAGCGAGATGGGCCTATAGTTGGGGCAGTAGGAGGGGTCTTTGTTTGGTTTGGGAATCATGATAATTTCGGCCTCCATGAATTCTCGTTTGAAACTTCCCTCTTGCCTGGCAGTGTTAAAAAACCTGAGGAGCAGCGGTATTAGTTCTTGACTATAAGTTTTGTAGAACTGTGCGGGGAACCCATCTGGGCCGGGGGCCTTAAGGGATTTGAGGCGCTGGATGACCTGCTTAATTTCCAGCTGAGTAAATGGGTTGGACAGAGACTCTTGTTGTTCCGTCGTCAAGGACGGTAAATTTAGGGACTCTAGAAATATTTTAATCTGTTGTGTGGAGGCAGGGGCCTTAACTTCAGTGCCCTCAAGGTTGTAGAGTTTAGAATAGTAGTCTGAGAAGCAGTCCCCTATCTGTGAGGGGAGTTTATGGGTCTTGTTGTTGTGAAAAATTTGGTGTATGCGAGAAGTGCTATTCCGCTGACGCAATTTGTGTGCTAACAGAGTATCGGCCCTATTGCCTTTATAATAAAATAACTGCTTAAGTTTTGTGAGGTTCTCTTGAGTGCGTCGCAACTCTAGGTGATTAATATGCGCACGTACGGCTGAGATCTGAGAGGTCAGTACTTCAGAGACGTTAGCTCTGTTGGAGGATTCAAGCAGCCGAAGTTTGCAGTGGGCTTGGGCTAAGGAAAGTCCAGCCAGTTTCCTAAGGCGAGCTTGCCTGCGGATGATATAGCCTCTGGATACCGCTTTAATAGCTCCCCAGAGTGTATCATCAGTTGTCTGACCATTGTCGTTAAGTTGAATAAGTTCTATAAGATCTCTTCGTAGCTCTTCCCTGAAGGGAATGTCTTCTAGGATGTTGCGCGGAAGGGACCACCTGCTTTTATGAAGACAGGGGTCACTGGTGTGTAGGTCCGCCAGTACTGGGTCGTGATCGGACCATGAGCAGAGGGGGATACTAGATTGGAGTACTGAGTCCATGGTCGTCGCCGAGCAGAAAATATGATCTAACCTAGAATAGGTTTTGTGTACCTGGGAGAAGTGGGTGAAATCCCTGTCTGTAGCGTGTAATGATCGCCAGATGTCATAATATCCAAATTCAGACATGATTGATTTAAAGCGTGTGGAGAGGAGAGTTAGTTGGGAGGTGGTCTTGGTTGGGGATAACGTCTTGCGGTCTAGTTTAGTGTCCCAGATCATGTTGTAATCCCCCGCTATTATGACTCTGCCCTGTTTGTGCTGGTCGATTAATCTCAGAATTTTTCTGAGGCAAGCAGGCTGTTGGGAATTGGGAAGGTATACTGAAACTAGGGTATGTGTGACATGATCAAGCTTCCAGACTACTATAGTGTATCTAGCCTGGGGGTCCCTTATTACCTCAATTTCCTCGTAAGCTACCCTCCTGTGGATCAGGACCGCAGTCCCTTGAGCTTTTTTTGTAAATGAAGAGCACTCTATGGTCGTATATGAGCGAGAGTGGAATCTATGGGGAGCGTCTAACATCCAGTGCGTTTCTTGCAGAAACACAACATCGGGGTTGTGGTGGTTAAGCATACGAGTGAGTAGGCTCCTTTTGAAGGGAGAGTTTAAGCCTCTGGTATTATGTGTGCATACTCGTAATCAGGACATGGTCCACTACTAGCCCAGGGGAGTGGTTGGGCAGTAGGGATATCTGGGAAGTCTTGGTATGAGGTATGTAGGAGTTGGGAAGGGAGGGGGTTGATCAGAATGTAAGGCGGAAATGTACCGACAGCACAGGTGGAAATAGTCCACCTAGGTGGAACCCTGGTGTGGGTTAACCTGTAGGGGGGGAGCTAAGGGCAAATGTATGAGAGGAGCTGGAAGGTCCAGCCCCACTCCACTAGCTGAGTGACTAGACAATGGGAGGGTAAACTAAGGTGCAAGTAAATGTAAACCTGTGGACCCCAAGGAGGGCGTAACCAAAACATAATGGACCAAAATGAACACAGGAACCTGATAGGAAGCAGTGAATACAATAAGCAATCTACACATACATGCCAACATAAGACAATAGAATGTGGTTACATATGATCAAAGGCTGCATATTTTAGTCAATGCAGACCCTACTCAATGACACTTTGGAATATCAACAAAGGGTGAGGAGATTGGAGATGAGGACATTTTATCATATTATGACTGTAAAATATAAAACAGGGTGGACACAGAGGTCTGACATGAAACGACAGAATGTAATGAACATTGTAAACACATAGTTTCAATCAATGCAGACCCTGCTCAGTGACGCGTCAGCGTATCAGCAAAAGATAGGGAGAGCAGAGGTAGGAACATTCTATCGTATCATGTCTGTATTATATAAGACTAGGTGAACACAAGGGCCTAACATGAAACATCAGAAAGCAATGAACAGTGTAAACACATAAGTCTAACATGAAACAGTAGAAAGTGGGCATATATGAGTAAAAAGTCACATTTTTCAGACAATACAGCTCCTACTCCGTTACATGTTAACATAACAACACAAGGTAATGAGAGTAGGGGTAGGCAAATTGTATCCTATCAGACCTGCAAAATATAACGTAGGTAAGCTCATATTCAGGAGGATGGAGACTCTAATTGGGTTTCGTCAGTAGGCTGCTGTGTTCTCATCCTCTTAGGCCTTTGTTCCTTAACAGACCATTCGGGGGCTGTGACTCTCAGCTTAGATTGAACAGCCGGGGGTCCCCGTGGGTCTACTGCCATGAGTCCCCATTGGCCAAGGAGAGAAGTCCCTTGCGAAAGAGAGGTCACAGTGAATGATTTGTTGTCTTTTGTGATTATTAGTTTAGTAGGGTAACCCCGTCTGTACTTAATACTCTCCCTGCGAAGAATCTGTGTAACTGGCTGGAAGTATCTCCGGTGCTGCAGAGTGTGTGCGGATAAATCGGGCAGCAGTTGTATGTCCTTAAATCTTTCCGATGTCTGCGGCTTCCAAAAGGCCGCCTGCATGAGTCTGTCCTTAAAGATAAAACTGTGGAAGCAGACTATGACATCTCTCGGTTTCTCCTGTGAGACTGTTCTAGGTCGTAAGGCTCTGTGGGCCCTTTCCATGGTGTCTGTCAGCCCCTCTGTTGATCCCAGCAGGTCCTTAAAGAGATCTTTCAGGAAGCTTTGAATCTCTGCCGGTTGGATGTCCTCTGGTATTCCTCTAAACCTTACGTTGTTTCTGCATGCCCTATCCTCCACATCAGCAAGTTTGAACTCCAGCTGGCTGATTTGATCCGCAAGAGATTCCGAGTAGGACAACAAATTTGTATGGTCAGTGGCAAGATCGTCCTGTTTTCTTTCCAGAGAGTCCACTCTGTCACCTATGTCAGAGATGTCTTTACGGAGTTCAGCATGATTGCGCTGAATTTCCTTGGTTATGGAGATAGTTTGGTTTGCAAGCATTTTTGTTTCCGTTATTAGGTGTTGTGAGCTCACTTGAGGCATATGGTCGGTTGGGATCCATCCCCGAGAGATTCAGACTCACTCAGACCTTCATTGGAATCCTCAATCTGGTCTTTGGGAGGTTGTGTGAAATGATCCAGGACCGTTTTTTTCACAGAACCTGGTGTCTTCGAGTGTCTCCTGGCGTTGTGTGGCATTTTCGTATGAGAAGAGAATACCTCCAACTAAACAAATGAGCTTGAATTAGGAATAGATAAGGAGGCTATTGGACCCAACAGGCTAATAAAATAAAAAGAGGATAATACACATGCACATTAGTATTACATAACGGAGTAGGGCCAGCTGTCCACTTGTAACCTCTATCTCCCCATAGCGGCATTTATGGGCAGCATGCTACCCTACAAGACTTTGTATGTATCAAAAGATGCCAACTCAGGTGGAGAAATAGGCCAGGCGGGCGCCTTATTTAGATTACCCTTTTACTTGTAGTGAGGCACCTCTAAGATTCTTAAGGGGGGTGTGCCCCTCGGACTCAGGGAAGGAGGGATACGACCCGAAGGAAGGGGAAAAGGAGAGTGGTAGTGACCAGCCCACGTAAGCAGGCCGGAAAGGATGAGTCCGAGAGGGGGGGGGGGGGTTCAATGATAGAAAATGATATTAACACACAAATGGGCAGCTAAGCCCAGAGTACCTGGAACAGTGACTTCTGCCGGTCAGCGCACAGGATGAGAGGCTAAATTTGCTCTCTCTATTAGCTAACGATTTACGTAAGTGCGACAAACAGGCAGGAGCAACTTGGGCCTGAAAAGTTAAATACCAATCGTCCTGTGAAAGGAAAAATGCAAGTTATGTAAGGTCACAACACAAAAATAAAATAAAACACTCCACTCTGAGCTGGGCCACAGAGGAACAGAAGCTGACGCAGCAGCACAATAAATCACAATTCTATGACAGTGGCCTCAGTCAATGGAATCAGCAGTAATTAAGAACAAAGTCTGCCTCCCAGTAGGCACTGTGCTTAAAGGGACTTGGGAGTGTCCTGAGATGTAGCGTTGCAAATGTAACCTTAAGTCCTAGTGCTGTTCCAGTGAGAAGTTTTGGTTTTTATTATTAAAGTGATTTAGATAATCTGCAGGAAAACTGCTAAAGAGAGTGAAGGAGTGTTGCTGTTTTGGTGCAGCTGGGTGAACAAGTACATAAACTTTGCTTGCCAGTTAAGCTCCTTCTCCAAAGGATTAAAAGAGTAGGGCTGGACAATAGGTCAGAACTTAGCTTTTATTTTTATTGTCTGTCTCCTATGTTTCCCTGCTGCAAGATAAGGGATTCACAAATGCAGCAGCAGCACAACCCACAAGCTGTTAAGGTTAGTATAGTCAGCAAAGTTAAGTTATGGGGGGATAGGGTGTGATCCCTTATAGGTTTAGGCTGGAGATGAGTGAGCTCCCCTCTCAAACATGCATCCCAAAGGTAATATTTGCTAAGAGGCTGGATGGGACCCGGTCTGACAAGTGACCTCGCTGTAATGTTGCTCTGAGTTAAGTGGCCCTCTGTCACATTTGAGGGAGAGGTGTTGTGTAGTGTCCCCCTAGCTGCTCTCTCTTACCTCTCTTCAGCGGCATACAACGGAACTCTAGCTGTTGGGCTGCGCTACAAGGATGGTGTGTAGTCGCAGGCCCCAAGATGGCGGAGGTTCGCGCCAAAGGGTCCCGGCACGTCTCCACTTGCAGTGTGTCCTCAAGGCCGCTCACCTCTCAGTCCCGGGCCGGCCACAGCCGGATCAATCTTAACTGCCGCTCACCACCGGACTGACAAGGTAGGACCTTCTGTTGAGGGTGATTAGTTCGCCGGAGGTGTCAGGCTGTTCCTCTGTCTCTGGAGCCTGCGAGGCCCTCCGTGCAGCAGGGGTAAGCAGTCAGAGAAATGCTCGTTCCTAGTCTAGGGCGATGTAGTTGCTGAAGTGTAGGGTAGATGATTGGCGCCTCCGGCAAATGTAAGGTCTCTTCTCAGACGGCAAGGCAGAGAGTGCAGGCAACAGCACAGCCACGCTCAACAATATGCCTCAAAAGCTTCGATCTCCCTCAGCCAGTTACAGCAATCGGACTGGGGTATAGTCTGGGGTAAAATAGTGTGCTTTTAACAAGTTGGGCATTTAATCTTAACTTTAAATCGCTTAGTTAAGGGAGAGCTCCTACAAGACACGTCTCTCCAGTTAAGCAGCTAGCTCCGCCCCCCTTCATTTCCTTTTCTCTTTTCTTCCTCTTCTCTTGGCTGGACCATCACTTCCCCTTTTCTGATATCTACCCTTCTTATGCTCTTTCGTTTCTCCCTTTATTTTCTTTTCCAAAACCTTCACTAGCTAAGAACCATTTCTATCCTTTTATCCTTATCTCTTTTCTCCTATTCCTCCATTTCCTTTTTTTTTTTTTTTTTTTCTCTCCTCTCTCTTCTCCTCTTCATTTCTCCTCTAGCCTATTACCTTCTCTCTTCTGGTACCTACCCTCTTTCTGTGATTCGACATTCTTTTTTATTTTTTTTGCTATTTTTATTTCTTCTCTATAACCTTTACTTCCATCCACATGCCAAGAAGTAGACAACAGTTATTACTTAAACAGTTTATATAAAGTTCAGCTACTTGGCTATTGTTCACCCCTATTTTCTGTGAACAAATAAGCGGTGTTTATCCGCTGTCGTTATTATATTGTCATAAGTTGCTCCTATATCTCTTCCTTATTTATCTAGAATCGGAAGACGGTTTATTACCTACCGTATCCACTGAATAGGAGCAACATATTATGTTTTCCTATATTATGCATAGTTTTAAACAATAAATACACCTTTATATTATCTTTAGTCTATCACTCTATAGGATGTATAAGTTCTTCAGGATGTTTGAATTACTGAAAGACTCTCTTTGTGTTACGACATAGGAAACGAAATAGAAAAGAGGTAAACCCAGAATGTAAATGTTGCACTTCGTGTCTACAGCCAATGTCTTATTAATACCATGTGTGTTATATATTATAGTATGCTGCTGAATGTATACTGTTTGGTGTTTTGTATACTTGATATTACCTCAATAAAAAACTTTGATTATAAAAAAAAAACACCAGAAAAACAAACGGTAGTGTGGCGGTAGACTATAGTAAAACATATAACAAGAAAATTATGAAATGTAAAATTGGAAATAAAATTTATATAAATATATAAATTAAACTAGAAATGAACATGAAAAGAGGTATCAGAAAAAAGGGGAAGAAAAGTGGATAAAACAAATAAAAGCTATAGAGTAAACATTTTTATTGTGATAAATAAAAACACATTAAAACATACAGGGCTGGCAGAGGGAGGGATTTGGAGAGATCACGTGGGAAGAGGCCCGGAGAGGACTGGAGAAAACTAGAAAAGCCACATTGTCGGCAAATCTACGGGAGACACAAATTAGATTTTTGCATAGGGCATATATGACCCCTAAGTGCCTTGCCAAGTGGATTCCCGACTGGCCGAACAGATGTACCAAGTGTTCAATGGAATCTCCGGACCTGTTGCACTGTATCTGGGACTGCCCCAAGATTAGACAGTTTTGGGAAAAAATACAATATTGGGTTAGGAAAAAGCTAGCCATAAATATTGACTTTACACCTCAGATGATATTGTTTTTAGACTGGGAACAACACCACAGGCAATTTGACTCTGAACTGACGCTACTGATATTATTAGCAAGAAAATGCATACTCAAACATTGGACAGTTGCCCAAACCCCCTCAATAGCTTACTTTCGAAATATGCTGAGAACCCAACTATTTACCGAACAAGTAGATGTCAGAATAGACGTGGGAAATAGGCTAAATCCATTTCTTCGGAAATGGCGTAGACTGATATTGACGTTCGAATTAGAAGTACAAAGACAAGTTTTGATCCCTTTCCGTAACACTGTATCATTCCTGGAAGACTCTCTGAGAGGGGAATGGAGTCACCTAGATGACTAAAGTTTGGACATTGCAGGTTGACCCCTACGTTTGTCTCTTCCCTTGATACCTTTTCTTTCCCTTTTTTTTTTTTTTTTTTTTTTTTCTCACACCGGCTCATCGAGTGAGATGCAGGACATAGAATATCCTAGGCACTGAATAACTGTTGAATATAAGGGTAGGAGTAGTTTTCTGGGGTGGGGCACGATAGTGGGGAGAGAAGTGCTAATCTCCACATGGGCGGGGGGGCATAGGAGGGAGGAGGGGTAGGAGGGGGGGAATGGGTTGAAAAGAGAAAAGTTTGAGAGCTGTATCCATGTGAAACCTTTATCATGTTGAAAGTCTACTTGGATTATAATATGGAATTAATGTTTCTAATCAAGATATGTTGAGAAGGAAGGACCGAGAAGGTCACATACTGTAAATATACTATTGCACTGTCTTACTCTGTATAAAATACTCAACTGACTTTATACTATAACATGGAGATATTTGTTTGTATTTACATGTATGCCGCTCTCTCAATAAAAAGATTTGAAAAAAAAAAAAACACATTAAAACAGAGCAATAAATATGACTTATCGGCAGCGAGCAGCAAAAGAAAGAGGAAGTTGGGGAACGTATTGGACAGTTTATGGAAGCTATGACTCATCTTATTGGTCCATTTTTTCTGTGTTTTCCAAAGTATCCATTTCATTGGATACTTATATTAACTCTTTGTTATCTTCATTGTTTTAATGTTGGATTCATTTACTTCTGTATCATTACTTTTAAATGCTGCATTGAGTAGTATAAAGAAAGATATGCAAAATAGGAGTCTCTGGTCTTGTAATAAAATCCAGCACCAGGGTATTATTCATCAGGTGTGCAGGCTATCAAGGACCAAAACCTCAGTCTTAAATCCAATGATATCAAGTAACAAATAGCAGCACTAACAATATTCAGGGCCGCCACTAGAAATTTTGGGGCCCACAATACATTTTCTTTTTAATCTCAGGACTAAATATAGGGGAAACATAAAGGGGAAACAAGAGTACAGTCGTCAGTAGAAATAAATAATGCATGAAAAACAGGTCTACGAGCAGCTCCCGTTTGCAAAAGCGCTCACTTCTGTTGCTCACAAACAGATAAGAAGATCACTCAGATGAAAACGTTTAAGAATTGTGAAAATTAAAAGCAGTTTGCAAGATTCTGTTTACACTGCTGCATTGATTTTATATAATTCTTATACTATATATTTTTGCCAGTACAGATGGAGAGACTGGCAGATAGAATAAGGGAGTCCATCATTTTGAAATGGAGGACCATATTTTTTTAAAAAAAATACATTTTCATCTGAGTGATCTTATCTGTTTGTGAGAAACAGAAGTGAGCGTTTTTGCAAATGGGAGCTGCTCGTAGAGTGAGATGTATGATCCAAACCAAAAATGAAGGGCTTTTAAGAGTCTACAAATAAGGGGATGTTGACCAATAGGAAAATTATTTAATAAGACATGTTTAGCTGAAATAGCAGAACAATATAAATGGATAGATCTGTAAGCTAAACCAGATTCAAAAAGTGATGTTAAGAAATTAATAATATGACTTATATCCGCTGAAAGGGGATCCAAGTTCCTAAACATGCACCATCTAGACCACTTTGTCCATGCATAAAAATAGGATTTTCGGGTGCCTGGAGCCCAAGATTCTCACATGAGAGTCTTAGCTCCTTCAGAAAGTCCTTTGAGAGGAGAGGAATCCCCGAAATTGACCAAGCGATGAGACAAAGGTAGTCTTGAAAAATGAGATCGTGAAAAACTCCTTCTGGGTTGGTTAACAAGTGTGGAAGATGAGGGAGAAGAATATGAAGTTTGAAAGACATTTCCAGAAGAGCAGGATACCATGGTTGAGTTGGCCAAAAGGGGATTATTAGAAGAAGAGAAATTTTGTCTCTGCAAACTACCCAAATTGTTTTTGAAATCATTGAGAAGGGAGGGAAAGCATAGAATCCTTGAGGAGGCCAGAGCTGAAGAAAAGCATTGATTGCCACTGCCTCTGGGACCGGTCTCTAACTGAAGTAGGGGAGAATTTGGAAATTCAGACAAGACGCGAAAAGATTGAGAATGAAGGGACCTCTGAGGTGAGACAGAGAAAGAAAGACATCTCTGTCGAGTCTCCAATTGCTGTAATCCACTAGAAAGCAGGAGCCCCAATCCGCTGCTGTGTTTGAAAGACCTGGGATATACTCTGCTTTCACAGAAATATTCCTGTGTCAACACAGATGAATGAAATCTTTGGTAATATTGGACAGATCTTTGGACTTCGTACCCCCCAAACGGTTTAGATAACAAACTGCAGAGTTGCAGATGTTGTTCAATGTGAAGCAAAATGGTAACTGGAGAAGAATTCCTCACAAAACTCTTGACAGCGAAAGAACCCGCTAGCAGTTCTAAACAATTTATAAGGAATCATTTCTCTTTCAGAGACCACTTCCCTCCTGTGATGGAAGGGCCGGATTTGCTAGCATCGTATTCGATTATAAGGTCTGAAAAATTGCCAAAAATAGCTCTCCCGTTCCAAGCCTCCATATGAGAAAGCCACCAGTAGAGTTCCTCCTTGGCTTCTGGAGAAAGTTGAATTAAATGAGAGTAAGAAAACCCTTTCTGTAAATGGCAGATTTTGAGACATTGTAATTCCCGATATTCAAGGGGAGCAGGAAATATAGCCTGAATAGAGGATGAAAGTAACCCCACTATTCTGGCTATATTCCTGATAGGAGTGAATTGAGCTGAGAGAGTAAAAGATATTTCTTTCTTGATATTTTTTATTTTGTCCGAAGGTAAACTGAGAATTGCTTTGGAAGTATCTATGGTGAAAACCAGAAAAATCAAGGACTGAGTAGGAATCAGAACAGATTTTTGTTTGTTTATTATAAAACCTAGATTCTCCTGAAGATGAATGGTAAGGGATAATTGATTTTGAAGAGAAATGAAACTCTGGTTCATAATCAGAATATCGTCTAAGTAAATAATTAGACGGACTCCTCTGAGTCTTAACCAAGCCATAACAGGTTTTAATAATTTCGTAAAAATCCAAGGAGCTGAAGAAAGGCCAAAAGGAAGGCAAGTAAACTCCACAGGAAAAAGTTAAAAAAAAAATTCCACAGGAAAAACTTAAAAATTTCCGATGCTCCGGAGCAATAGGAACGGTCAGATAGGCAACCATAAGATCCAAGCGAAACAAACCAATAATTTTCTCTGAGGCAATCTGTTAACAGATGAATTCCCTCCATCTTGAAATAATGATAGGAAATTAAAGCGTTTAGTTCCCTTAAATTTATGACAGGACGGAATTGACCGTTTTTCTTTTTTATAAGAAAAAGATTGCTGAGGAAAAAATCCTGAGAGAATTTGGTGATTTGAATGGCTTGTTTTTAAAAAAGAGTTGAAATTTCTGACTGAACCAGAATTTGATTCTCTTTTGAGAATAGAATGGGACGAGGTCTTACAATCTGGATGGGAGGGGAAGAAAATTCTATGAAAACACCTTGAACTGTTTGAAGAATCCAAGGATCTGAGGTTACTAGACTCCAGTTTTGAATAAAAAGAGCGAGTCTGCCACCAAGATTTTATGGGAAAGAAGGAAGGGAAGAAGGAAAGGGAAAACTTACTTGCAGGGGGTCGAGATCTTGCCTGGGATCATTGACCTCTTTGGAACCACGGTCTTGAATGAGATGGGAAGAACTGGGAAGTAGAGGGATCTTGAAAAGATCAATGGAAGTGCTGTTGGAATTGTTGTTGGTATTGGAATTGAGGTTTTGATTGATAATTTGTGCGGCCAGGAAAGCGACATCTGCCTTTCCCGGCCCTGTCAGAAAAACTGCTTGGATAACAAAATCTTACAAACTGAAGTTCTTACTTTATTTACATTTGAGAATGCATTAATATAATTATTAAGGTCTTTTAGAAAAATGTCCCCAAAAAGAAGACCATTAGAGTCAGAGTCTAATTCATTTATCACAAATTTTAGGGTCTATTTTACATAAAATAGTTTTTTACGTTTGACAATCATAGCTGTGTTGGTATTTCCTATAAAGGAGAGAATTATTTGAACCCATTCTCTTACCAAAAAGGGGTCAAGCGGGGAATTCTCAATAACAGCCTTTTCTGAAATTTCAAAACGTTTTGCAATAGGGCCAACAGAATCTAAAAGTTTGTCCTTGCATGTTTTCCATGCCCTATCCATACCTTTCTTAACCCTATAACCAGGGGATCCTATAAATTTTATAATTTTTGGGTCATTTCGGGAGTTAAACAAGCGTTGTTGGGGAGAAGGGGATGAGGGTATTCTGCTCTCATTTTATTACAAGCATCTTTTTTGAGAGGAAACTTTAATTGAAAGTCAATAAAAGAGGCCACATCAAGAGAGGGACACCATTCAGATGATCTGGGATGATGAAGATCATCTGAACAAAATCTAGGATTGCCAAGGCAATCAAAAAAATGTAAGTTTCTTTTTTAGAAGATTTAGATTTCTTGGGGGATTTCTTTAATTTTTTAGGTTTAGGAGAATCTGAGTCTGAGGACAAGTTATCGGATAAATCCTCAAAATCAGAATTAGATCATTCTTCAGTAGAAGAATTAGAGGATAAAACCACTTTTTTATGTTTTTTAACAGATAAAGTCTCAGTATTTTTTGATCCCACTTGTAACCCTTTGGGATTAGGGGAAGGTTTTGCAGATGTTTTTCTTCCTTTACCGCCAGGAATTGAAGTGTCAGCAAGCGTCTGATGAGATTTAGAAAGTAATTTTTTACTAGCCAAAACCGAAACAGAACAAGGTCTTTTTCTCTTAAAATAGATTTAGGGTTAGGCTGTTGAGACAAAAGGTTTGACATGTGAGTCATCTACGCATAGAATTGTCAATCATTAATTGCACAGACTGTGCAGTTAAAGGTTCATTAGATTCAGCGACTTGAGACATTTTTAAAAATTGAATAAATAAAAATATATTAATAAATATATGTTAACAATAAAATTGTCAATTAATAATATGACTGGAATTAAAATGTAGTAAGTAAGAACTTCAGTAAAAGACCTCTGAAAAACAGTTATTCAAAATGACAGAAAAATATATTTTTTATGAATAAACTTAAGGTCTAAACCCCCTATTCCGTCCTCCAAACTGTAATGCTTATCTAAATAAATAAGACAACAAACACCATTGTTGGGAGAAAGAACCGGTCATGGTCCACGTTTATTAAATAAACGCTTTAACTAGTGCCTAAGCGTTACTCTAATTACGCTTAGGCACTTAATCAACCTAATCAAAACTTGCCAACAAGTTCGTAATAAATCAACGTTGGCGGCATCTCTCCCTATCCTAGCCCCTACTAGCAGATGGTCAAGGCCCCTTCCGATACCTGCAGCGTGACACCCGGCTGACACGCCCAATGGCACTCAGAGAGAGTTGTGATGGTGAGAGATCTTCGGCCCACATTCGCGAGGGAGAGGACCCCCAGACCGGCGCTTGGCGGGCATAACCCCTCCCTTCTTTCTGGACCGTCACTCTTCTCTCCTTGTGCCCGCTCCCCAGGGCATTGACCACCCGCCCGCTGAGGCATATCCAACCAACCCGGTAAGGCGACCCCTGCTAACAGAATCGTACAACCCAACTGCCAGGGGTGGATGGCTATATTAAAGACTCGGTCTTACTGCAGGCTAGCTCAATTAAACCTACCCCTGCCAAGTCGGCTTACCCTACTTAGCCGCTTCTTTGCCGCCATTCGCTTCTTCCATGGGACGAGTGGGCAGGAAAACCTTCTCCTTGAAGTCTGGAAACCGAAAGAGGCTGAATTCACTGCTGCAGGACCCTATAAAGGTAAGAACAGACACCGCCTCTCCAAATGCAACATTGTAACAAAACATAGCTTAGCATTTCTCCAGACTTCAAGTTGGTAATCCCTTAATGTTGTTACTGGTCCACTAGAGGGCCTTCCACTATCATTCTCTCAGACTGAATAAGCAAAGTCTGCAAGAAAAAACCAACAGTAAAGTTTTGCCTCCACCTAGTGGTTATAATGAAACTAATTTAATTATTTAGGTAAGCAAGAAGCAAAGAATATCTTTAACCGTCACTCGTTATGAAGGAGTCAACAACGATGTTAGAGGACGGATATAAACAACGTCAGAGGGTGGGAAAAAAGGAGGCGGGAAGATGGTGATGTCACAAGATGGCGGGCAGCCGCGCGAGACGGAACTAAACCGTCAAAGGCATCAGGAACAATGGAAAATAGACAAGGCTAATGAAAGATGATTAAAAACACCAGAAAAACAAACGGTAGTGTGGCGGTAGACTATAGTAAAACATATAACAAGAAAATTATGAAATATAAAATTGGAAATAAAATTTATATAAAAATTAAACTAGAAATGAACATGAAAAGAGATATCAGAAAAAAGGGGAAGAAAAGTGGATAAAACGAATAAAAGCTATAGAGTAAACATTTTTATTGTGATAAATAAAAACACATTAAAACAGAGCAATAAATATGACTTATCGGCAGCGAGCAGCAAAAGAAAGAGGAAGTTGGGGAACGTATGGGACAGTTTATGGAAGCTATGACTCATCTTATTGGTCCATTTTTTCTGTGTTTTCCAAAGTATCCATTTCATTGGATACTTATATTAACTCTTTGTTATCTTCATTGTTTTAATGTTGGATTAATTTACTTCTGTATCATTACTTTTAAATGCTGCATTGAGTAGTATAAAGAAAGATATGCAAAATAGGAGTCTCTGGTCTTGTAATAAAATCCAGCACCAGGGTATTATTCATCAGGTGTGCAAGCTATCAAGGACCAAAACCACAGTCTTAAATCCAATGATATCAAGTAACAAATAGCAGCACTAACAATATTCAGGGCCGCCACTAGAAATTTTGGGGCCCACAATACATTTTCTTTTTAATCTCAGGACTAAATATAGGGGAAACATAAAGGGGAAACAAGAGTACAGTCGTCAGTAGAAATAAATAATGCATGAAAAACAGGTCTACGAGCAGCTCCCGTTTGCAAAAGCGCTCACTTCTGTTGCTCACAAACAGATAAGAAGATCACTCAGATGAAAACGTTTAAGAATTATGAAAATTAAAAGCAGTTTGCAAGATTCTGTTTACACTGCTGCCTTGATTTTATATAATTCTTATACTATATATTTTTGCCAGTACAGATGGAGAGACTGGCAGATAGAATAAGGGAGTCCATCATTTTGAAATGGAGGACCATATTTTTAAAAAAAAAAAAATACATTTTCATCTGAGTGATCTTATCTGTTTGTGAGAAACAGAAGTGCGCGCTTTTGCAAATGGGAGCTGCTCGTAGAGTGAGATGTATGATCTGATTTCAATCAACTCACACTAATCACTTCTGATAGTTGCAAAATGTAGCCTAGATCTGCCATCCTAATCTAGATTGACAAGGAGTTCAGTAAAAATACAGAGAAGTTAAAGAACGATAAACAAAATCACAAGAAAGATTATTGGGTCCCAGCTTTTACTTTACTGGACTCTCTTGTTTCTTACCTGTCAGGCCAACCTCATTGGTTGTTACCTGTTTCCATGCATTATTTATTTCTACTGACGAATGTACTCTTGTTTCCCCTATATTTAGTCCTGAGGTTAAAAAGAAAATGTATTCTGTGCCGAGTGTGTGCTGCTAACCTGCATCTTTTAAGGTCCTATGAATGGTAGCTGTATCTAGTATTTGAGTCTCTTTCCCCTTCAGTACAATAGACGCATTGCGCATGCGCTAAAGCAGGTTGCGAGGACAATATAAAAATTACAGGGATCACAAGAAGATGATGATGTCACTGATGACGAAATAGGAGAGGGGCCAGATGGACATTTTCAAACGGCAGTGGCGTGAACAGTAAGTGCTTTTACTTGCAAACACAATATATTACAAAACTGGGCTACATTTGTAAATAATGATCTCTGGAAACTTTATATATATAACTTAAAACAATTTTTGGGTTGACTGTCCCTTTAAGTGTAGTCAAACTTGGAAATGTTGTAAAGGTAGTAACACACAAACACAGAAACACACAGACACATATAAGGGTTCACATATAGCCACTCTAACATACACACAAAGAAACACACAAACAATCTCAGACACAGACACCCACACAAACACTCAGCACTTGTTTACATTGTCCTGACAAGTAATGAGGTAGACTACAGTTTTGTCAAAAAGGGAGATTTACAAGGCAAAATATGGAATTCTGATTATCTTTTTGTCAAGGAAGATGCCAACTATATTATGACAACAGCATGCAGTGACTGAAAGTAAGGGCCCTGAACTGCCTAAACAGTTATTTAAAGGTAAAGTGGTGGATTGGTGACTTCCAGAAAGGTCTCATTAGTCTCAAAGTCTGTAGAAAGGTGTGAATAATCAGTAGTAAGGTCAAAATGTCCTAAAAAGGAACAGACAATGGACACACACACACAAACTTGCACATTCACCCAAGGAAAACCCACAGAGACAGCCGCAGAAAACACACAAAGACATACACACACACAGAAAATACAGACGTACACACACATCCGCAGAAAACACACAAAGACATACATACACACACACCTTCACAGAGACATCCACAGAAAATGCACAAAGACAGACACAAAAACCCTGACAGAGAGATCCACAGAAAAAAAATACATACACACTCATAGAGACACCAACAAACGCACAAAGACATAAACACAGACACCCACAGAAACATTTACAGGAGGTAAAATTTCTCCACATTGCCATCCCCTAAATCAACAGTGTGTGACATGCATGATAAAAAAAATAGCAGAATTTAAGAGATCACTTTTAAAGAATCATATTTGTAAATGTGCAAACAAAAATACTTCTGTGAATTCAAAATTGTACATTACTGATCTGTCAGAATGGTTAGATGAAGAAAAGTACTTTTGAAAGGTTGACGTATGTTTGGGGTATTTTTCCCATTTTCCCCAACCAAGAGCACCACTTCAAATCTGGTGTACAAATGTTCCCATCTGTCATCTGTATGGAATTTGAAAATGCTGTACTCTATATGCTCTTGGTGGAACCATAAACTGTGGCACTAGGTCTCATACCATTAAATTTGGTTAAATGCAGGATTTAGGCTTGTTTGTATGTATTTCAAAATTGAGTCAGCTGTAGTGTAAACTGAACAGTGTTAAGTTAACCTGTCTCATTCAAACACTGAGCAATCTTAGCCAGAGAGTATAACATTTGATGCAGATGTAACAATCTTAGATACAATGTCTCCTGGCATCTGGGAAGTCCTTGCATAAAGGGCAGTAAACTGGAATGTAAATAAAATATATATAAATAAAAAAAAATCATATCTGCCAAAATGGCACCTACCATTTGTGTATTGAGGAGGAAGCATTTCTGCATGGTTTTAAATATAGAATTTATACAGCAATGTCAAACAATCATAAATACAGTGCTGCAAATTGCAAAAAAATTTTGTTTTTTTGGACTCTTAGCCCCACCACACAACTGCCATGCGGAAGTTACAATCTGAAATTGCACAAAGAAATAAAAAACATTTAATAAATAAGTCCTACCTACTCTGCAAATAAAAGTGATCTGCCGCCTGACTCTGGCACACACTGTACAAAATGAAGTGCCAATTCTGTCTCAAACTGTGCACACACTCAGAAATCCTCTCAAATGCTAATGCAATACTCCTTGTAATGAAATTTCCCATGCTCAATAGCACTCTGCTGTAGCACCCTCTGGTAGCTGCCAAAATGTAGAGAAAAAAAAATAATAGTTGTGCTTGCCTCATGGGGCCCCCTGGTTCACTGGGCCCCTTACAGTAGTCACCCTATTCACCCCTTGATGGCGGCCCTGCCAATATTAAAAGCAATGTATTTGGCTTAATAAATACATTGGGGCCTATCAATCAAGCTCCGAAAGGAGCTTGACTGCCCATGTTTCTGGCGAGTCTTCAGAACCCTGTCCGCCTGCTCTGAGCAAGCGGACAGGAATCGCCGGAAATCAACCCAATCGAGTACGATCAGGTTGATTGACAGCTCCCTGCTGGCGGCCGCGAGTCAGCAGAGGGCGGCGTTGCACCAGCAGCGTATTGCTCTCTGCATTCAGCGAGGTCTTGCAGACCTGATCCGCACTGTCGGATTAGGTCCGCAAGACCTTTAATAAATAGGGGCCTTTGCCTTTAATATTGGTAGTGCTGCTATCTGCTACTTGATATAACTGCATTTTAACAAAGAATACCAAGAGAACTAAGTAGTTTTGATAGCAGAAGTAAATTGGAACCTTTTTTCAAACTGTATGCTCATTCTTTACATCCATCTGTGTCCCTTTTTATTTATTAAATTGACTAGAAACAATCATAGAAGTTTTTTTTTTTAACTGACTGTTTCTTACATGCTGGGTAATTAACATTACCACAATTCTTTATCGAATTTTAATATTTTTGTCCCTGCAGATATGTGTTGTTTTTTTTTGGCTGAATAGTTTTGATGATTTCCTTGAATTTGCAGGTTGTGGAGCCGGAAGATGTGTTCTCAAAGTGCAAACTAGCTAACTTGCACACCTCCCACTGCCTTGGTAGCGGGGAAATCATGATCAGTGCCCTGGGGGACCCATCAGGAAATGCCAAAGGTGCCCATAAATGGACATGACTAAGGAACATCTGAAGAATTTGCACTGACAAATGTGGTGCTATTTTATAGTACAAGTTATTTGGAAAAACGTTTTATTCCCCATATGTTAATATCCCTAAATAACCCTTTTTCTTCTCTATTGGCTAATGCAGTTGATATACGAGTATAATAGGGTATAATTAATTCACACCTAGATTACAAGTTTGTGCGTTCGTATTTTAACGCTGAAAATATGGTATTTTCAGCGTTAAAACAGCACCGCCGCCATTACAAGTCTTGTCGGTATAGCTGTACCGCAAGCCTTTTAGCCTGTACCGCAACATCAGTCCCACACTCCTAAAAATTACGTTTTTCAATGGGATTCCCATAGCGCCGGTATTACGATTTGCGGTGAGGCTAAAAAGCGAGCGTTACAGCCTAAAATGACAAGATCTGTACCGCCATCAGTCAGTACAGACAAGATCTGTACCACCATCAAAGTCAGTAGTTATGAGTTTTATGCTGCAAAGCTGTAACATAATACTCATAACTAAAGTGTTAAAAAGTACACTAACACCCATAAACTACCTATTAACCCCTAAACCGAGGCCCTCCCACATCGCAAACACTATAATAAATTTATTAACCCCTAATCTGCCACTCCCAATATCAATGCCACTTAAAAAAATTGTTAACCTCTATTCCGCTACTCCCCATCATCGTTACCTCTATAATAAACTTATTAACCCCTAATCTGCCGTCCGCCCACATTGCCTCCACTATACTAAAGTTATTAAGCCCTACACCGCCGCCACTATAATAAACCTATTAACCCCTAAACCGCAAGCCTCCCACAACGAAATATACTAAACTATTAACCCCTAAACCGAAAGCCCCTCACATCGCAATAAACTAATTTAAACTAGTAATCCCTAAACCTAACGCCCCCCTAACTCTAGCTTAAATTAAATTAAAACTTACCTGTCAAATTAAAAAAACTAAGTTTAAACTAACAATTAAACTAATATAATTATTAAACTAAAATTAAATTAACTACCAATTAAATAAAACTAAACTACACATTAAAAAAATCCTAACACTACTCTGAAAAAAGACAAAGTATCTAATTACAAAAAATAAAAAATACTAAGTTACAAAAAATAACAAATACCAAATTACGAAAATTAACAAACGAAATGATCAAAAATAAAAAAGAATTACACCTAATCTAATAGCCCTATTAAAATAAAAAAGCCCACCCAAAATAAAAAAAAACCCTAGCCTACAATAAACTACCAACAGGTCTTTTGTGGGGCATTGCCCCAAAGATATCAGCTCTTTTACCTGTTAAAAAAAACACAAAGACCCCCCAACAGTAAAACCCACCACCCAACCAACCCCCCAAAATAAAAAACCTATTTCTAAAAAAACCTATGCTACCCATTGCCCTAATTCGAATTAGCCAATAGAATGAGAGCTGCTTATGCAAGGGACGCTATCTTGAATCGCGTCCCTTGAATTGAAGATTCAGTGTGACCGTATAAAGAGGATGCTCCGCGCCGGACGTCTTCAGGATGTACCTGCTCCACGCCTCTGGGATCAAGATAGAAGATGCCGCCTGGATGAAGATTGAAGAGGCCGCCTGGATGAAGACTTCTCGCCGCTTGAATCAGGAAATAGCCGACGGGATGAAGATTGAAGAGGCCGCCTGGATGAAGACTTTGTTGGGATGAAGATCGTTGAAGCGGGACTTCAAAAACTGTAAGTGGATCGTCAGGGGTTAGTGTTAGGCCTTTTTTAAGGGTTTTTTGGTTTGTTTTTTTTTTATTAGGGGCTGGGCTTGTAAATGAGTGAAATGCCCTTTTAAGGGCAAAGCCCATACAAATGTTTCAGGGCAATGGGCAGCTTAGCTTTTTTAGATATTTTTTTGTGGGTTTGGGGGGGTGGGGGTTTGTAATGTTAGTGGGTATTTGTATTTTTTTTTTCACTAAAAGAGCTGATATCTTTTAAGGGCCATTAATAATTTATTCTAGATTAAGTTTTTTTATTTTGTTGTGTTTTTTTATGGGTATTAGAATATAAATATTTTTTTTATTTTTGATAATTTGTAATTTTGTGTAATGTATATTTTTAGTGGCTGTTTTTTTTTTTTTTTTAAGCAAAATAGCTGTTTATCTCAGGATAATGCCCTACAAAATGCCCTTATAAGCTACGTAGTTAGTAAATAGTTAATAACTATTTACTAACTAGTCTACCTTGTTAAAATAAATACAAATTTACCTGTGAAATAAAAATAAAACCTAAGTTATCTACAATATAACTTTTAGTTATATTGTAGTTAGCTTAGGTTTTATTTCACAGGTAAGTATTTAGTTTTAAATGGGTATTATTTAGTTAATAATGGTAAATTTAATTTAGATCTATTTTAATTATGTTAAAGTTTGGGGGTGTTAGGGTTAGGTTTAGGGGTAGGGTTAGGTTTAGGGGTAGGTGTAGGGATAAATAGTTTAATTTAGGTTGTTGCAAAGTTAGGGACTGGCAGTTTAGGGGTTAATAGGTTTATTTAGTTAATAATTGTAATTTAAATTTAGCTATATTTTAATTATGTTAAAGTTAGGGGGTGTTAGGGTTAGGGTTATGTTAGGGCTAGGGTTACGTTAGAGTTAGGTTTAGGGGTTAATATAGTTTAATTTAGGTTGTGATGTGGGGGGCTGGCAGTTTAGGGGTTGATAGGTTTATTTAGTGGTAGTGATGTGGAAGGCCAGAGGTTTAGGGGTTAATAAATTTATTTAGTTGCTGCGATGTTGGGGAGCAGCAGAATAGGGGTTAATAACTTTAATATAGTTGCAGCAATGTTGGGGTGTGGCGGAATAGGGGTTAATAACTTTAGTATAGTGGCAGTGACATTGGGAGTGGCAGATTAGGGGTTAATAGTATTATTTAGGTGGCGGATATCGGGAGCAGCAGATAAGGGGTTAATAACATTATTTAGGTGGCGGCGATGTCGGGGGCAGCAGATTAGGGGCCAATAACATTATGTAAGTGGCGGCGATGTCAGGGGCGGCAGATTAGGGGTGTTTAGACTCAGGGTTTATGTTAGGGTGTTTGAACTGTATTTTCTTTTTCTACATAGACATCAATGGGGCTGCGTTACGGAGCTTTTGTTTCCTCAATCATAGGTCTTAGGCTTTTGTTTAGCCGGGTCTCCCCATTGATGTCTATGGGGAAAGCGTGCACGAACACATCAAAACACTGCTTGTATTTGGGTGCGGTATGGAGCTTAAAATCTCCATATCGCACACGCAAGCCGGGTTTGTTTTTTTTTAAACTTGTAATGGCAGCGCTATAGGGGGTTAAATAACGCCAATTTTGTGGTGTTCTTTATTTTCCCTATAGCGCTCAAAACTCGTAATCTAGGTGATAGTAATTCAGGGGTTTTCTTTCTTTGTGTGTTATTTTCAGAAATATTTCTAGTTGTGTTTTTCCATTTAAGGTGGTTTTGTGTTGCTGGATGGAGAGACATTTGAGGTGAAGGGAAACTGGGAGGCAGAGGGCAATTTAGCAAAATTTGGCTGTGATTTCTGGTACCAGCCACGGCATAATGTCATGATCAGCTCTGAATTCGGTTCCCCCAAAGTCTTTTTGAAGGGGTTTAATATGGAAGATGTTGCAGCAGGTAAGAAAGTCGACTGAAGGTTATCAAACTCCCAAAACGATTGTTCAATCTGCTGCTACAAGATGTCTTTACTTATAGGTCACTATGGACATAGTTTGAATGTGTGGGATTGGACCAAGCATACTCTTATACAGACACTGGACTTGGGGCAAGATGGACTGATGCCACTGGAGATCAAATTCCTCCATAATCCAGATGAAGAACAAGGCTTTGTTGGTTGTGCCCTAAGCAGCTCTGTTTTCCACTTCTACAAAGGCAAGGTGAGGGCAAAGCTGTGTATGCTGTTAGGAGGTAAAGTAGAATTGGAAAAAATAATTTTGAGTTTTGCAAAAATATCCTGACTAGTCTTTTATTTGTCTTAGGACAAAAATATCTGAGTACAACCAAATAAAAATTCAGTTACTAGGAAAAAAAAAGAATATGGCATAGTAACAAATTAATACAATAATACTTTTATTGATTACATTTATTAAAAATGAGGCCTATGTACTAATAGAATTTTTTTTAGGTATGGTTGAGTAACAAAATTACCAGTCCTTGAGAATACTGTGTCCAAAACCTATAGTAACAATTACAGGCTACTATTTTCAAAGGCTGTGCTCCAACCAGCCGGTTTTACTGGTCAATAACTAGATACTTGGCATCAGGAAAGAGAGTTGGAGCCAGGACATTAATGTAGACAAGTAAAGTATTCAATTGCACTACCAGCTACCAAGCCAGGTTTATTTCATGTCATATAGCTCATATCTGTCTCCTGTGTGTGTCCCATGTCTGTATAACCATGTGCTAGTTGCATGTGCTAAAAAGGGACTTTCTACAAAAATAACACAAGAAAATAAGGCTTGTGATTACATTTATAATAAAAAAAAAAGGTTTTCAGGACATTATTGATGTTAACGTATCAGTAAAACATGGCCAGATTAAATATTGAAGGCAGGTTTTTAAATGTAATCAGTAATATCTGTTTATGGTGTGTGCAGTTTATAATGTTGAATAATTTAATAAAATATTTAAAAATGTCTACACAATTAATTGCAAGTATAAACAGACATAGGTGATCATGTGTTCAATGTGTACAAGTATTATGATTTGAAGGTGTGATTTGAGTTGTACTTTTAATTTTTATTATCAGGAAACACTGTAGTTTAGCATGAGCAAAAACCTTAACATGAAAAGCAGTGCAATGTGTTTTCTTATGGCATGACGCCTTTCCACTACTATACCACCCAAATCATTTATTTATTACAAATGAAGGGCACCAGGTCTTCTAGTGTGGAGTGTGTGACCTTTCCATACTTCCCTGACCTCTGATTGTGAGAAATATGTCAATCAAATATGAGCTGACATATTTTGTGCTGTGCGGCACTTAATCATAGGATAGCTCCACACAAACATAGCACACCTTTTATGAGTGATTGTAGCCAATCACAGTTCTAAACACAAAGGTTCCCTTGGAAACAACAAACAGGTATATGTGCACTATACATGTGTTACAAATATATGTAAAAAATCAATTCACATAAAAATGAAAGATATAAAACTACATCTCTGCTTAAAGGTTTTACAGGTACATATATTATATCAAATTCTGATGGTGTCAGGATCATCATCCTATTCCTCCTTAAAAATTAATTCCAATCATCCCTCACTACCACCTTAACTAAATTACCCACAAACCACTAAGTGCATCTGTAGATGAACTCTCTAGAATCCGTATTCCAGAAGATTTGGAAGAGCTATATTCTGTCTCTGTCACCTTAGATAGGAGAATTACAGAACGGAAATTAGAGAAACTCACTGCCAGCTCATCTTCATCTAGAGGTTCTTCTCCTGTATACAAAGATGTTGAACATCCCATGGATATTAGTTTCCTACTTAGGCCTCTCTCCCCTCACGAAAAAAACAAAAGACGCTCTCTAAATTTGTCTATGTACTGCGCCGCCAGCAACCACATCACTAAGGAGTGCCCTACCCTGTCAACAGAAATCTGGTAAGAAAACCCCACTCTCTCTCTCTCTCTACAGTAAATCAACACCTACCTCTTACATCATGTTATCTTTGACTTTACAGTGGGACCAGTACAGAGTGAACACCGAAGCCATAATTGACACGGATGCCAGCGACAATTTCATTGATTTTGATTTGGTTAAAAATAATGAAATTCCTTTTTGTTTGAAATGCATGCCAGTGCCTCTGAAAGTTATTGATGGTTCCCAACTTACATCAGGCCCAGTTACCCAACAAACAGTCCCACTTCTGGTTTCCCCTACCAAAGGTCATACAGTGTCATAACTGCCTAAGTTCTTTGCCTTATCCTTTGTATAGCTGTGTCTTTTCACACTTACATAACTCCTCCCCAACAAGCAGTTTAAATTTCCCTCCTACTCATACCAAATTGCTTGATTGTTGAATCCAGCTTCTCACCCTCTAACCTCCTTGCAACCTTTGAGACAGACGCTGCTCACCTCTCTAACAAACACAGGACCGGAACCGGCAAGCGGTGACGTCACACGCCATCGCACACGCTGCAATTTCCCCAAACTCTGCAGGGGAACTTCGCTCTGTCCGGACAGACCTCACCCATTACTATTACTAGTAAGTCTCAAAAGCGCTTCCTTCATACTCATACCGCAGTAACTTACGAATATTCAGTAATTACTCCTGACATGTCTCAGAATCTTAGTTAGGTTTCCTTCATATTAAAACGCTCAATTCTACCTATATTCTTAATTGTTCAGTCTCAATACCTAACTACTACCTAAATCTCATTAGCTCTATTTGTTGCCTTAAAGTTGTACACTATGTCTGCTGCCAATTATGATTAGATATGGTCTGTCTAAAACTTTAACTTGCAATTGCATGTTGTTAAATGTGGGAACCAGTTTGTCAATACTGAGTGGGGCTATACGCTCTGAGGTCTCAGCCATTGTCACACCTATCCTTATAATAAAAGTGAACCGTATCTAATGATTCTGAACCTTGCTGCCTTCCCTCACTTACACAGAATCACTGATACTTTCACAACACTCCTAAGCCTGCAGTTGTGGTCCTAAAAATTCCCTCTCTCCTTTACAGGGGTGAGATTATCTTCCACAGGCTGACATACAGAGACACTGCCATTTGATATCATATCTTCACCTATCTTTCCTATCATTCTGGGTATTACCAGGTTGCGCTTACATCACCCTACTTTACACTGGGATAACCTCACAATTACTCTAGCATCTCATTAATGTTAAAACACTTGTTTTCCTACCTCAAACATATTACAGGTTTCTCACACCCTAGTACCTACACAATATCACAATTTCCTAGATGTTTTCGATAAAAAAGAGGCAGAAACCTTACCCCCACATCGCCATTATGATTGCCCTATTGATCTTTTACCAGGTGCCTCTATACCATATGGCCATATTTACCCCCTATCAAAACTTGAGTTGGATCACCTTAAGCAATACATTAGTGATAACCTAAAGAAGGGCTTTATCAGACCATCTACCTCACCAGCTGGTGCAGGTATATTTATTGTAAAAAACAAGGATGGTTCCCTCAGACCTATAATAGATTATAGGCAATTAAATAAATGTACCAAGAAAAACAGGTACTCTCTTCCTCTCATACCCGAGCTGATTAAGAGTTTCCGTGGCGCAAAAGTTTTCACTAAACTTGACCTGCAAGGAGCCTTTAACCGTGTTAGAATAAGAGCCAGTGACGAATGGCTGACTGCATTCAGGACCCGTTATGGCCTGTACGAGTATACATTTATGCCATTCGGCTTGTGTAATGCACTGGCTACATTTCAAAATTTTATTAACAAAATTTTTTGTGATGTCCTTGATACCTTTTTGGTTGTGTACTTAGATGATATCCGGATTTACTCTAGTAACCAGTTAGACCATATTAACCATGTTAGACTTGTGCTCTCCAGACTACGTACACACCACCTCTATGCAAAATTAGAGAAATGCTCTTTCAACTCTCCTGACATTTCCTTTTTAGGGTATCACATTAACCATTTAAGTATTGGTATGGAACCTAATAAAATTTCAGCTTTTACAGACTGGCCAGTGCTTTCCTCAAAAAAGGAGGTCCAGCATTTTTTGGGTTTCGCCAATTTTTACAGGAGGTTCATTCCTCACTTTGCCAACATCTGCAAGCCATTAACTGATTTAACGAAACTCCATAGTTCCTTCAATTGTTCTGCACATTGCCAGTGTGCTTTTAACCAACTCAAACAAATTTTTGTCACTGCACCCATCCTACAAATACCAGATACTTTATGCCAGTTTGTTCTCGAGGTAGATGCCTCAGACTATGCAATAGCCTTAGTGCTGTCCCAGAGATCCTCTTTGAAAGACCCCCTACATCCTGCTGCATATTTTTCAAGGCTCATGACTCCATCTTAGATGAATTATCCAGTTGGGGAAAAGGAGTTGCTTACCATCAAAAGCTCCTTTGATCAGTGGAGACATTTACTGGAGGGGGCTTTACTCCCCATAGTGATTCTTACTGATCACAAAAATCTCCAATACATCTAAACTAACCGTACTTTATCAGCGCAACAATTCTGATGGAGCCTTTACTTCTCCCTGTTTGATTTTGTGATCACCTATCCTCCTGGTAACCTCTAAACCCTGCAACAATGTAGCGTGAAGCACAGCACTCACTGCACAGCCAGGAACAGGTTCACCAAACCCAGTGTTGATACAAAGAAACCAAATTGTTCCAGCTGGTGCAAAAAAAAAAGACTTTTATTGTGCAAACAGGGATCACAAAGCAACGTTTCAGGCCCAAACTTGGCCCTTTCTCAAGCTCTCTCTAAACCCTCTCACCAATGACCAGTCGGTTTGTTAGTTCCATAACCAATTGGAAACCAACCAAGGTCCAGTGTCTCCATGGACTTTATAGTTGACCTACCCAACTCCCAAGGCTATACAGGAGTTTTTTGCATTGTAGATTTCTTTTAAAAAGTGGCTCACTTTTTACCAACCAAAACTGTACCGTTTGCTCAACAAACTACTGACCTATTTCTTAGAGAAATAGTTCGGCTACATGGTTTGTCTAAAACAGTTCTTAGTGACAGGGGATCCCAGTTTACCTCCAGGTTCTGGAGATCCTTATGTAAAGCACTCAACATCCATCAAGCTCTGACTACTGCGTATCATCCGCAGACCAATGGCCAATGCGAAAGGACTAATCAATGGTTGATACAATATTTGCGTTCTTATTGCTCACACCAACAGGATACCTGGTCTTCCTTCCTATCCCTAGCGGAATTCGCATACAATAACTCCACAAATACCAGTACAGGGTTCTCGTCATTCTACATTAATTATGGTTACCATCCTCATTTTCATCCTCTACATCAAGCCGACTCCAATAACCCTCAAGTCACAGATCTTGTTAATGAAATCAACCAGACCTTCTCCCTCATACAAGACAACTTGAGACATGCACAAGCTTCTCAAAAGAGATACTACAACCTACAGCATAGATCCCATCCCAAATATAAGGTTGGACAGATGGTATGGCTTTCAACAAAGAACTTGAAACTGTACACATCTTGCAGGAAACTTACTAAACATTTCATCGGACCTTTCCCCGTAACCACCGTTCTGAACCCTGTCACTGTCACGTTACAGTTGCCTCCCACTTTCCGCATTCATCCAACTTTTCATGTTTCCCTAGTCAAACCCTGTTCAGCTTCTGCAGAAGTACAGGCTTCTTCCCAAGATATTCCTTTGCCGGACACTGATTATGAGGTGGACAGTATTTTGGATTCCAGACGCTTCTGTGGACAGCTCCAATACCTCATACATTGGACCGGTTATGATTCATCATTGGGCTCTTGGGAACCCGCATCTAACCTCTCTGTCTCTTGTCTTGTCTCACAGTTCCATAACCATCATCCAGATAGACCTGGTTCATGAAACCTCTCTGTGGTTTCTTTGTGGGGGGAGTATGTCAGGATCATCTTCATATTCCTCTTATAACTTCATTACAATCATCCCTCACTACCACCTTAACTAATTTACTCTCAAACCACTAAGTGCATCTGTATAAATCCTACCAGCTGTCGTTTCTCCTTGCTGGTTTATTGAAGTTTGTTGTCTCCAATAGTTTGCTAGCCTATTCCAGTCTGGATTTGTTAACTCCTTTTTGCTAATCTAGCTACCTTGTGTTTTAACTTTAGATCCTATCTACAGCAGTCTCCGCTCTACACTCCTGGGTCGTGACCTCATCAGACACAGCCACATCTGCTCAGCGTACCTGCAGCTTTCACATCACGCTGTGAGAATTTCCAGACAGAACACTTCAGGTTTGCACTGCTCTCCAGGGACAGCAGTTCAGAGCCTAATCAGCATAACTAGCCTGCTCCACTGACCCAGCTCCCTATCCTGCTCGGGAGGTCATGAGTAAAACACATATTGATACATGTGTTAATTCTTCCAGTTAAGATTCTGCCGTTGCTCCTGTTAAGTGATGCTGTTATTATAAGATTCTTATTCTCAGTGACTACAGCCGTTTTCCTTACTGTGTTAATATTTTCCTCTTTACCATTACTTTGTAACTTGCTGCCTTTAGCCAGCTTTGTTCATGCACTTCTGATGCATGTAATAAGCTTGTTTTAGGCTATATCAAGCCGAGTAGTAACTTCCTATATACTTGGTAGTAGATATTGTTAACCACTTGTCACATATACCAAGATATACTTCAGTTGATAGTGTTCCTTGTTCACAAGTTCGTGTTGTCCTTACAAATGGTTAGCCTCAAAATAACCCAAATTAAACAATCTTAAACAATCTTAGACAATCTTAAATAACCTCCACACAAAATCAACATGATTGTCGTTCTGTGGATTAATATTACATATGCATGTAAGCTTCTAATAGTTACTTTCTAATTGTATATACATCCAATTATATGTTTACCTATGTACTGTCAAAGTCTAGATCACGCCCAAATACAATTTAATAGTGACCTGAAACAATTTATACTGGTATACTGTTGGTAACAAATAAAAGGGAAAAGAAGAACCCCAAAGTCATCTATATGTCACACCAAGCACTTGATCAAATCAATACCAAGAAGCCAGTTTTTTCAGACTGAGAAGAAACACTAACTCAGATGAGTTATTTGATCTTCAAGCAAACAAACTAATAAATAGATTAAGTGCTAAGGGGTATGACTTACCAATATTACAACAAACATTGGATGATGTTAAAAGCAGCTCATCATCAATTCTAATATACATGGTCGTGTACCAAAAAAATGCACATTTAATAAGGAAACAATAGTTTTTTCAACAGAATTTTCATTACAGCCTGATGAGTTGTGTAATAGCAATAAAAAGAATTTGCTCATCTTGAAGGGAGATGAGGTGCTGTAAGATGTGGTAGACAAAGTCAAATTTGTTTCTAAAAAGGCGCCTACCTTGGCTAACAGGCTTTCCCCAAGTATGATTAACAGTAGTTCAAGAAGAGTAGAGAGTAATTGGTTATCTAAAAGGGTATTTTCAAGTGCCTATCCAGGAATTGTGCCACTTGTAAAGTAATTTCATCAGGTGTTGATTTTAAGAGCTTCACAACGAATGAAAAATTTAGAATTGAACATTATGCTAATTGAAGCACAAGTTTTGTTATTTATCTTTTAAAATCTGTGCTTTGTATGAACAATACGTAGGACAAATGACACGTTGCCTATGGTCAAGGATAGGTGAGCATAAAAGAGACATTAAGAACTATAATAAAGATTCTAGTGTAGAACAGCATTTCAACTGTTTTTACTTTACAAATGAGTCTAAATTTATTATTAGAGTCATTGACATATCGAGAAAGCCACTTAGAGGTGGTAATAGATATAAGATCCTGTCTAGGGGGTGGAGCTTGGCCGCACAGGCAGATGGCAGCTTGATACACTAGCTCCTAGGCCCCACTGCCCAAACAAGATAAAAAAAAGTTACTTGGCCATTACAAAAAGTGAACGGGGGCTCACTGATCAACTCCAGCACAAACGGAGAGGGAGCCTGCAGAGAAGTATAGCTGCATGAGCGTAGCGCACACAGCCGACAGCAACGGACACAGCACCCACGTGGCGTTCCGACACAGCCACACAGTGCGGTAAGGAAATCTAGCAATCCTAGGACAAAAACAGAATTTATGCTTACCTGATAAATTACTTTCTCCAACGGTGTGTCCGGTCCACGGCGTCATCCTTACTTGTGGGATATTCTCTTCCCCAACAGGAAATGGCAAAGAGTCCCAGCAAAGCTGGTCACATGATCCCTCCTAGGCTCCGCCCACCCCAGTCATTCGACCGACGGACAGGAGGAAATATATATAGGAGAAACCATATGATACCGTGGTGACTGTAGTTAGAGAAAATAATTCATCAGACCTGATTAAAAAACCAGGGCGGGCCGTGGACCGGACACACCGTTGGAGAAAGTAATTTATCAGGTAAGCATAAATTCTGTTTTCTCCAACATTGGTGTGTCCGGTCCACGGCGTCATCCTTACTTGTGGGAACCAATACCAAAGCTTTAGGACACGGATGAAGGGAGGGAGCAAATCAGGTCACCTAAACGGAAGGAACCACAGCTTGCAAAACCTTTCTCCCAAAAATAGCCTCCGAAGAAGCAAAAGTATCAAATTTGTAAAATTTGGCAAAAGTGTGCAGTGAAGACCAAGTCGCTGCCTTACATATCTGGTCAACAGAAGCCTCGTTCTTGAAGGCCCATGTGGAAGCCACAGCCCTAGTGGAGTGAGCTGTGATTCTTTCAGGAGGCTGCCGTCCGGCAGTCTCATAAGCCAATCGGATGATGCTTTTAAGCCAAAAGGAAAGAGAGGTAGAAGTCGCTTTTTGACCTCTCCTTTTACCAGAATAAACAACAAACAAGGAAGATGTTTGTCTGAAATCTTTAGTAGGCTCTAAATAGAACTTTAGAGCACGGACAACGTCCAAATTGTGTAACAAACGTTCCTACTTTGAAACTGGATTCGGACACAAAGAAGGTACAACTATCTCCTGGTTAATATTTTTGTTAGAAACAACTTTAGGAAGAAAACCAGGCTTAGTACGCAAAACCACCTTATCTGCATGGAACACCAGATAAGGAGGAGAACACTGCAGAGCAGATAACTCTGAAACTCTTCTAGCAGAAGAAATTGCAACCAAAAACAAAACTTTCCAAGATAGTAACTTAATATCTATGGAATGTAAGGGTTCAAATGGAACCCCTTGAAGAACTGAAAGAACTAGATTTAGACTCCAGGGAGGAGTCAAAGGTCTGTAAACAGGCTTGATCCTAACCAGAGCCTGAACAAATGCTTGAACATCTGGCACAGCTGCCAGTCTTTTGTGTAGTAAGACAGATAAAGCAGAGATCTGTCCCTTTAGGGAACTTGCAGATAATCCTTTCTCCAAACCTTCTTGAAGAAAGGAGAGAATCTTAGGAATTTTTATCTTATTCCATGGGAATTCTTTGGATTCACACCAACAGATATATTTTTTCCATATTTTATGGTAAATTCTTCTAGTTACAGGTTTTCTGGCCTGAACCAGAGTATCTATCACCGAATCTGAAAACCCACGCTTTGATAGAATCAAGCGTTCAATCTCCAAGCCGTCAGTTGGAGGGAGACCAGATTTGGGTGTTCGAATGGACCTTGAACAAGAAGGTCCTGTCTCAAAGGTAGCTTCCATGGTGGAGCCGATGACATATTCACCAGGTCTGCATACCAAGTCCTGCGTGGCCACGCAGGAGCTATCAAGATCACCAAGGCCCTCTCCTGATTGATCCTGGCTACCAGCCTGGGAATGAGAGGAAACGGTGGGAATACGTAAGCTAGGTTGAAAATCCAAGGTGCTACTAGTGCATCTACTAGAGTCGCCTTGGGATCCCTGGATCTGGACCCGTAGCAAGGAACCTTGAAGTTCTGACGAGACGCCATCAGATCCATGTCTGGAATGCCCCATAATTGAGTTATTTGGGCAAAGATTTCCGGATGGAGTTCCCACTCCCCCGGATGAAATGTCTGACGACTCCGCTTCCCAATTTTCCACTCCTGGGATGTGGATCGCAGACAAGTGGCAGGAGTGATCCTCCGCCCATTTAATTATTTTGGTCACTTCTTTCATCGCCAGGGAACTCTTTGTTCCCCCTTGATGATTGATATAAGCAACAGTCGTCATGTTGTCTGATTGGAACCTTATGAATTTGGCCTTTTCTAGTTGAGGCCAAGCTCTGAGAGCATTGAATATCGCTCTCAGTTCCAGAATGTTTATCGGGAGAAGAGACTCTTCCCGAGACCATAGACCCTGAGCTTTCAGGGATTCCCAGACCACACCCCAGCCCACTAGACTGGCGTCGTCGTGACAATGACCCACTCTGGCCTGCGGAAGCTCATTCCCTGGGACAGATGGACCAGGGTCAGCCACCAACGGAGTGAATCTCTGGTCTTTTGATCTACTTGAATCATTGGAGACAAGTCTGTATAATCCCCATTCCACTGTTTGAGCATGCACAGTTGTAATGGTCTTAGATGAATTCGTGCAAAAGGAACTATGTCCATTGTTGCAACCATCAATCCTA
Organism: Bombina bombina; assembly: GCF_027579735.1. NCBI lineage: Eukaryota > Metazoa > Chordata > Amphibia > Anura > Bombinatoridae > Bombina > Bombina bombina. The sequence goes on from NC_069499.1 coordinate 1,363,340,531, forward strand.
TTACTTCCATGCACTGCGCTATGGAAGGACGAGGAACAGAATGAAGCACTTGACAAGAGCTTAGAAGTTTTGATTTTCTGACCTCTGTCAGAAAAATCCTCATTTCTAAGGAATCTCTTATTGTTCCCAAGAAGGGAACTCTTGTTGACGGGGACAGAGAACTCTTTTCTTTGTTCACCTTCCATCCGTGAGATGTGAGAAAGGCTAGAACGATGTCCGTATGAGCCTTTGCCCTTGACAGGGACGACGCTTGTATTAGAATGTCGTCCAAGTAAGGTACTACAGCAATGCCCCTTGGTCTTAGAACCGCTAGAAGGGACCCTAGCACCTTTGTGAAAATCCTTGGAGCAGTGGCTAATCTGAATGGAAGAGCCACAAACTGGTAATGTTTGTCCAGAAAAGCGAACCTTAGGAACTGATGATGTTCCTTGTGGATAGGGATATGTAGGTACGCATCCTTTAGATCCACGGTAGTCATAAATTGACTTTCCTGGATGGTGGGTAGAATCGTTCGAATAGTTTCCATTTTGAACGATGGTACCCTGAGAAATTTGTTTAGGATCTTCAAATCCAAAATTGGTCTGAACGTTCCCTCTTTTTTGGGAACTACGAACAGATTGGAAAAAAATCCCATTCCTTGTTCCTTTATTGGAACTGGGTGTATCACTCCTATCTTTAACAGGTCTTCTACACAATCTAAGAATGCCTGTCTCTTTATTTGGTTTGAGGATAAGTGAGACTTGTGGAACCTTCCCCTTGGGGGTAGTTCCTTGAATTCCAGGAGACAACCTTGAGAAACTATTTCTAGCGCCCAAGGATCCTGAACATCTCTTGCCCAAGCCTGAGCAAAGAGAGAGAGTCTGCCCCCCACCAGATCCGGTCCCGGATCGGGGGCTACTCCTTCATGCTGTCTTGTTAGCAGTGGCAGGCTTCTTGGCCTGCTTACCTTTGTTCCAGCCTTGCATTGGTTTCCAGGCTGGTTTGGGTTGTGAGGCATTACCCTCTTGTATAGAGGATGCAGAATTAGAGGCTGGTCCATTTCTGCGAAAGGGACAAAAATTAGGCTTATTTTTAGCCTTAAAAGACCTATCCTGTGGAAGGGCGTGGCCCTTTCCGCCAGTGATGTCTGAAATAATCTCTTTCAAATCAGGTCCAAATAAAGTTTTACCTTTGAAAGGAATGTTAAGTAATTTTGTCTTGGATGACACATCCGCTGACCAAGACTTTAGCCAAAGCGATCTGTGCGCCACAATAGCAAACCCTGAATTTTTCGCCGCTAATTTTGCTAATTGCAAAGCGACATCTAAAATAAAAGAGTTAGCCAATTTAAGTGCGTGAACTCTGTCCATAACCTCCTCATATGGAGTTTCTCTACTGAGCAACTTTTCTAGTTCCTCGAACCAGAACCACGCTGCCGTAGTGACAGGAACAATGCATGAAATTGGTTGTAGAAGGTAGCCTTGCTGTACAAAAATCTTTTTAAGCAAACCTTCCAATTTTTTATCCATAGGATCTTTGAAAGCACAACTATCTTCGATAGGAATAGTAGTGCGTTTGTTGAGAGTAGAAACTGCCCCCTCGACCTTGGGGACTGTCTGCCATAAGTCCTTTCTGGGGTCGACCATAGGAAATAATTTCTTAAATATAGGGGGAGGAACAAAAGGTATGCCAGGCTTTTCCCACTCTTTATTTACTATGTCCGCCACCCGCTTGGGTATAGGAAAAGCATTGGGGGGCACCGGAACCTCTAGGAACCTGTCCATCTTACATAATTTCTCTTGAATGACCAAATTGTCACAATCATCCAGAGTAGATAACACCTCCTTAAGCAGTGCGCGGAGATGTTCTAATTTAACTTTAAATGTCACAACATCAGGTTCAGCTTGATGAGAAATTTTTCCTGAATCTGAAATTTCTCCCTCAGACAAAACCTCCCTCATGGCCCCTTCAGATTGGTGTGAGGGTATGACAGAACAATTATCATCAGCGTCCTCTTGCTCTTCAGTGTTTAAAACAGAGCAATCGTGCTTTCTCTGATAAGTAGGCATTTTGGATAAAAGATTTGCTATGGAGTTATCCATTACAGCCGTTAATTGTTGCATGGTAATAAGTATTGGCGCACTAGATGTACTAGGGGCCTCCTGCATGGGCAAAACTGGTGTAGACACAGTAGGAGATGATGTAGTATCATGTTTACTCCCCTCATTTGAGGAATCATCTTGGGCAATATCATTATTTGTGGCAGTACTGTCCTTACTTTGTTTGGACGCTATGGCACAATTATCAAATAAATTTAAATGGGGAGACACATTGGCTTTCATACATATAGAACATAGCTTATCTGAAGGTATAGACATGTTAAACAGGCTTAAACTTGTCAACAATGCACAAAAAACGTTTTAAAATAAAACCGTTACTTTCACTTTAAATTTCAAACAGAAAACACTTTATTACTGAATATGTGAAAAAGTATGAAGGAATTGTTCAAAAATTACCAAATTTTCACCACAGTGTCTTAAAGCCTTAAAAGTATTGCACACCAAATTTCAGAGCTTTAACCCTTAAAATAACGGAACCGGAGCCGTTTTTCAATTTAACCCCTATACAGTCCCAGATACAGTCTTTGCTAAGAGCCAACCAAACCCTGAGGGGAATACGATACCAAATGACGCCTTCTAAAAGCTTTTTCAGAGATTCTTAGATCCACACACATGCATCTGCATGCCCTGTTCTCAAAAAACAACTGCGCATTAATGGCGTGAAAATGAGGCTCAGTCTATGACTAGAAAGGCCCCCTGACTGAAAAAGGTGTCCAATACAGTGCCTGCCGTTTTATAAACGTTCCCCAAGATTATAAATGTCAATTGTTAGCCTAAATTTGAATAATATGCACAAATAAAGCAATCGATTTAGCCCATAAAAATGTCTACCAGTTTTTTAGCCCATAATAAGCCCTTTATTCTGTTTGTTTTTGACTAAGAAAATGGCTTACCGGTCCCCATGAGGGGAAATGACAGCCTTCCAGCATTACACAGTCTTGTTAGAAATATGGCTAGTCATACCTTAAGCAGAAAAGTCTGCTAACTGTTTCCCCCAACTGAAGTTACTTCATCTCAACAGTCCTATGTGGAAACAGCAACCGATTTTAGTTACTGTCTGCTAAAATCATCTTCCTCTTACAAACAGAAATCTTCATCCTTTTCTGTTTCAGAGTAAATAGTACATACCAGCACTATTTTAAAATAACAAACACTTGATAGAAGAATAAAAACTACATTTAAACACCAAAAAACTCTTAACCATCTCCGTGGAGATGTTGCCTGTGCAACGGCAAAGAGAATGACTGGGGTGGGCGGAGCCTAGGAGGGATCATGTGACCAGCTTTGCTGGGACTCTTTGCCATTTCCTGTTGGGGAAGAGAATATCCCACAAGTAAGGATGACGCCGTGGACCGGACACACCAATGTTGGAGAAATAGGAGGTGAGAGGGGGCTCCGCAACGGAAATTAAAGTGGAGGTGGAGTGGAGGAGGGCATAGGACATTGAGTGCGGCGGCCGCATTAAATAACACTACCGGACCCTTCTCTGCTATACGGAGCAGTAATAAAAGGGCACAGCAGGCCACACAGAAGCAGTGATCCGCTGGAGCGGTATACACGGAGGGCAAGGTCCCACACAGAGAGTGATTACAGAAAGAGAGGTGAGTGGTCTCCGGTTGTATACCTTAACTGCAGTGGGGGAAAAATGATAAGAAAAATAGGCTAGGTGCGCTATAGAAGGGCTTATTGTAAACTAGCCTCCCTCAACCATACAGACTAGTAGCAAGCTGCAGATAGGGATTACATTGCTACAGAAGGCTGCTTGTCACTAAAAGCACAACTCTAAGGGTCCTAAAAACCATTAGTGAAGGAACCACTAGCAGATATACAGACAGAGATACATGTTGTGCAGCACCTCTATAAGGATAATATACCTCCTATCTGTCTGTGCACACACAGGTTCCAGAACTTTAGCACTATACAGCAGTCAGTGTGCATTTTAGGCACAAAAGCAATTACAGCATCTCCTGCACGAATAATTTTGTGTGTCATACGTGCAGGCTCGCTGTTATAACTTTACCCAAGTGTTTATGGCAACTACTTGTCCATTACTACGCTATTGGCTGTGGTCATGCCTGGCCACAGATTGAATAGACCAGACAAAAACAACAAGTCCAAATCTATTCATCAATATCTAAAAGCTCAAGATATGTCCTCTACAAACACAGAAATGGAGAAAACAACAGCTCAGGAAACTGTGGCACCACAAAAGTTACCAACAGAACCAGGAAACAGTACCCCACTAACCAAGGATGATCTCAGAACCCTGTGTACAAAGGAGGATATAAAAGAAATCATTTGAGAAGTCAAGGGCTGGTATGGTGAGCTTAAAAAAGATTTGTCAAAAGTTACTAGCAGGGTTTCAACATTGGAGGAAAATCATAATACCACCTTTAAGGATATACAGCATATCTCAAGGGTAGCTTATGAGCAGGAGGAGACCATTCATCATTTGCTAGAAAGGGTTGAAGACCTTGATAACAGGGGTAGGCATAACAACCTACGTATACGGGGTGTTCCTGAATCAGTGCAACAGAATGCCATAGAAGGATGCCTCCAGGATCTGTTAAGAACCCTTAAAGGTACAAATGATTCCCCGGATGTCTGCATTGAGAGAGTGCATAGAGCTTTGCGTGCAAAGCCACCACCAAAAGCTCCACCCAGAGACATAATCTTAAAATTACTTAACCACAAGGATCGAGAGGAAATTCTACGCCATGCCAGGCAGAAACAGAAATTCACTCATGCAGGCAACCATATACAGATTTTTGCGGATCTTTGTCCGACAACGCTACAGAAGAGAAGGGAACTCCACTTTGTTACATCGATACTAAGAGAGCAGAAGATTCCTTATCGGTGGGGATTTCCCGTCAGCATCATCGCTACCAAGGATAGCATTACAGCTGTTTATAAAACTCTGGATGATCTCCCCCGCTTCAATAAGACTCTACAACTAAACATCAAACACCTAGAAGAAGACGGGCCCTATACGAAAGACAAAGTACATCTAGACAGGCCTAGCACTGCAGTGTCACAAATGGAGCAGTCCCAGCAAGGATGCAAACAACAGACATAGCAGACACTTGACATTGGACTGTCTAACCTGGACTGCCTACTTGAACTTGCCTTTGTAATTTAAGGTTGTATATAAACCTTTATTTAAAATATGTTTTGAAATATGTTTGGGGGTGGGGATACTACCCTTAGAATTGAATTCACTGTTATAATATTTGAAATATTTGTTGTTGAATAACTTCTTGCAGTAATAGTTCAAAATACCATTATTAACTTCTAATTTGTAAGAAACTGAGCACTGGATATTGTTTTGTTGATTATACTATTAAAAGAAGCATAGTGCTGAACGCAGGGCATACACCAAGACATTGGGATAGATAAATTACACTAGAATACCAGACAACAGTCAGGGAAATGAACATTATCAGAGCAAGAACATATATCTACACCAGCTAAGTCTAGAGTAATCAAAACTGAAAAGATGTCAAACATGCACTCACTTACAATCACAACAGTGAACATAAATGGCTTAAATAGTCAGGAAAAGAGATCTATGGTTTTCAGAGACCTATACAAAAACACGGGCGACATCCTGCTTATACAGGAAACACATTTTAAGAGAGGCAAAGAGCCAAGAATACTATCAAATATAGGAACATATGCTTGGCCTTGGGTACATCCAAAAAAGGTGGCGTTGGCATCTTATTTAAAAACTCGGTCCAATTTCAACCCACGTACATAGAAAAAGACAAAAATGGAAAATACATAATTTTAGTGGGCCTCTTATTTAACAGACTAGTCACCACAGCAAATATATATCTGCCAAACAAAGACCAGCATTATATATTTAAAACAATATTTCATTCATTGCAGCTCCACACCAAGGGGACACTGTTCTTGGGAGGGGATTTCAACCTACCATTGGATCCGCGGGTAGACACATCTACTGGGTCCACTAGCACATCCAAACGAGTGATCAAGATTGTTAGGAGCTATATACACCAACTGAAGCTACATGATGTATGGAGAGCAATGAACACATCAGAGACTACACGTTTTATTCAAACCCACATAACACGTTTATCAGAATAGACTACATACTCTTGGATCAACTAGGGTTATCTTTGATTACAGATTCTAAGATTCTACCCATCACATGGGCGGACCACGCCCCAGTACTATGTGTAGTGGAATGGCCAGACATGCCACAGAAAACATATACATGGAGATTAGATGAACATATGCTGGGAAACCCCCTAACTAAACAAGCTATAGATAGGACACTAGATAACTATTTTTTTTTTATCAAAATTTTTTTATTGAGACAATTAAACAAGAAACAGTACATAGCCTTCAAATGATGCAGAACAAGATCATTTGTAAGTGTAAACACAATACATAAGGAGGCGTTGTAATAGTTTGAGTGAATACAAACATATATATATATATATGGTGAGAGCAAAAAAGAAGGCATGAAGGAGGTCTCTTTTCTGAAAGTGGTCTATATAAGGAAATATCACAAGGAGCTGTGTCTGCTGTTAACTGCATTATGGAGTAGTATCTTTCTGTCTTGGGAACAGCGGGACCTGGGGGAAGCAGCGAAAATATGGGGGTAAAAGGAAGGAAAAGGGGAGGGAGGGGAAAGGGAACACAGAGGAAGGGAGAGAAAAAAAAAAAGGGGGGGGGGAGGGGGAAGAAGGGGTAGCTCTAGGGGAGGGGGATCTAGAGGTTAGTATCCCAGGCTGGGAATTTGGAAATCCAAGGGAACCAGATCTCATGGAAAGAGTCAACCCTATCAAGGACTTTATATGAATATTGTTCCATTTGTCCCACATAGTGGAGAGTGGATATAATCTGGGAAAGAGCTGGTGGGCTTTCCTCTTTCCAGGCTTTGGCTAGGGCGAGTTTTGTGGCCATAAGGACGTATATTGTGAGGGCTTCCTCGGGGGGGGGGGGTGAGGTTGGGAATCTGCATGTGTAGGAGGGCCACTTCTGGAGTGAATGGGGGAGTGAGGCCAAGTGAATGGAGGAGAACGTATACTTTCTTCCATAACAGCTGGATCACTTTGCAGGACCACCATATGTGTAGTGTCATACCACTAGCTCTGCATTTCATCCAGCATTCAGGGGATTGCGACTGGTAGATCGTATGTAGGACAACTGGGACAAGGTGCCAGCGAACTAGGACTTTGTAATATAGTTCCCAAAGAGTGGCACAGTGGAGGAGTTTTTTAGTGGTCATAATTCTGGAGTGCCAAACATCCAGCTGTGCAGTGAACCCTATTTCTTTTTCCCAAGCATGGTGTTGTGATATTTTGTGGTTGGGTTGTGAGTTGGTGAGGAAGTTGTAGTAGAAGGATAAGAGGTGTTTAAGATCATGGGCTCCCAGCCAAGCCTTCTCCCAGAGTGTCATGGGTCGGAGAGCCTGTTTGGGGTAACCCCAGGTGCGTAGGCGGGTACTCAAACGAAAACCCTCAAAGGTTAGTCTAGGTGGAAGTTGAAATTTAGTACATACGGCAGGGAGTGAGAGCCAAGTATCATTTTCATAAAAGTCTGATACAGGAGTGTTTGTAATTGTGGCCTCAGGTCATAGTGAGAGTCTGGTAGACAGTGTAGTGCAGCGGAGATTGTGAGCATAGGGGAAGGGTGAGGGGAGATATCTAGGTTATGTCTTATCTGGTCCCAGAATTGTAATGCGTGTTTGAAGATAGGATGCAGGCTGTCAATTTCTCGTCTGTGATGGGTAGGGATCCACAGGAGATCAGGGAGGGTTACACTAGTGGGCAGTAGTGAGGACTCTAAGATATACCAGCTCAATTGTCTTTTGGGATTATTCCAGTGGAGGACGTGTGACAGCCTATCTGCGTTATGGTATGAGATTATATTCGGTAGGGCCAAGCTGCCTTGTGAGATCGGTTTTTCTAAGGTGCGTCCCGAGGTTCTGGGCCTACGGTCTCTCCACACGTAGGAGGTGATCAGGCTTTGGAGTCTGTTGAGAAGCAGTCTAGGGATGTTATAAGGAATGGCTCTAAGGAGGTAAGTGATCTTGGGGAGGAAAGACATCTTGACCGCAGCAATGCGTCCGGTCCACAAGATCTCCCGTAACTCCCCAGACTCGAGGATCTTTTTAAAGTCTGATAGTCTATCAGTGAAATTCAGAGCTATCGTGGTGGAAGGGTTTGGGGAGAGATGGGCTCCCAAAATCTTAAGAGAAGTAGTGTTCCACTGGAAGTGGTGTGACATCTGCATGGGAGCAAGGTCATTAATAGGGATATTTACAGGGAGAGCTTCGGTTTTGCCGATATTGAGCTTGTAGAAGCTCAAGTCGCTAAATTTCTTTAGGTTGATAAATACTGCAAGAAGGGAGTCTTTGGGAGATGTTAAAAAAAGGGTGATGTCATCTGCGTAGAGGGAGATTTTATGGATGTAAGGCCCGATGGTAAGGCCTCTAACAAGGCCTCTAACATGGGGGTCACGCCGAATAGATTGGGCTAGGGGTTCTATTGCCAAAGCAAACAGGAGGGGAGATAGAGGGCAACCCTGTCTGGTACCGTTGGCTATGGAAAATTTGGAAGATTGGAACCCAGCTCCTTGAACGATGGCCGAGGGGTGGTTGTAGAGGGCCTTTACTGCAGATATAAAGGCTGGAGGGAATTGAAGAGCATTCATGGTTTCCCATAAATAGTCCCACCTGACCCTGTCGAACGCCTTCTCAGCGCCGAGCGACAGGGCCAGGAAGGGAACGTCTCCTTGAGCTGCGACGTTGAGGATGCCTAGTATTCGCCTGGATGCATCTGAGCCCTCCCTATTTGGGATAAAGCCAACCTGGTCATTCGCTATGAGGGGGGGGATAATTTTTGAGATCCTGTTGGCCAGAAGCTTGGCATATATCTTAGTATCAAGATTAATCAAGGATATAGGGTGATAACTGCTGCATAGGTCAGGTGGCTTGCCTGGTTTCAAAATTGTGATTATCACGGCTTCTAGAAACTCTGCTTTGAAGGAGGCTCCTGAGAATATCTCTTGGAAGAATCTGCAGAGAATGGGGGTAATCTGAGGAAGGAAGGCTTTGTAAAATCTGGCCGTGAAGCCATCTGGGCCAGGGGCTTTTCCTAATTTTAAAATCTGAACAATTTTCGATATTTCCTCCATTGTTATCGGAGTTGTTAGGGAGGGGGCATCCTCAAGGGACAGGGAGGGAAGAGAAAGAGAGTTAAGGAAGGTTGCAATGTCTTCTAAACGGCATGCTGGAGATTTCAGGTTTGCTTCAATATTATATAGACTGAGATAGTATTGTCTGAAGGTGTTCCCTATGTCTGCGGGAGCATAGACAGGTGCCCCTGAGGAGGTTTGCATGGACAATATTCTAGCTTGGGCTGTTCTGTGTTTGCGTTTAGAGGCTAATAGTGTGGAGGCTTTATTGCTGTGGTGATAATATCTCTTTTAAAATTTTTCTAACATGGTTTGTGTTTTTTTAAGTTCTAAGGCTTGAATTTGTTTCGATACTTTGGCTATTTCATTATTAATGGTGGGAGAATAAGCGTGAGAGAGATCAGTTTTTAGATTACGGAGTTGTATATTTAAGGAGGATAGGGTGGCTTTGGCTTTCGAGCGGGCCTCAGATTCTGCCTGTATGAGGTGACCCCTCATCACTGCCTTTAGTGTGGCCCAAATATTTTGAGCAGTAGTCTGGTTATTATCGTTGAGGGTGATAAATTCGTCTAACTTGTTCTGAAGGGTTGTTTTAAGGAGAGAGTTTGTAACTGTCCAGTCTTGAATGAGCCACAACCGAGGGGAGGATTTAACATGTGGGCCTAAATGTAAATGTAGAGAGTCACGATCAGACCAGGAAACAGGAGTAATGAATACGGAGTGAACATTGTCCAGTAATTTTGCGTCGGTGAAGAAGTAGTCAATACGTGTTTGAGATTTGTGGGGGGAGGAATAGAAGGTAAATTCTCTGTCTTGAGGGTGTAGGGCTCACCAGACATCATATAACTCATATTGTGCCATCAGTAATTGGAAGGCTAGAGAGAGAGAATGGGTTGCCCTATCATTCCTAGAGAGTGGGGGTCCTGTTCTGTTTAGTTTTATGTCCCAGATAAAATTACAGTCCCCTTGCTTAATTGTTTCTACAATCTTGAGGAGAGCTCTGAGGAATTTTACTTGTTTAACATTCGGGGCGTAGACATTGAGGAGGGTGACTAAACGTGTGTTCAGTTTACATATGGCAACAATAAATCTCGCCTGGGGGTCAAATTCTAGGTAGATTGGTTCGTATGTGACATTTTTACCTATGTAAATAGCAACTCCCCTGGACTTGGAGGAGAACGAGGCTTCTAGGAGTACAGGGAAATGTCTGGACGTGCGGGGGGCCCTGGGGACAGGCATCCAATGAGTCTCCTGTATAAAGGCAATGTCTATGTGTTGTTTGCGCAAGAAAGTGAGTAGTAACCTGCATTTGGTTGGAGAATTCAATCCCTGCGCATTAAGGGTGAGTAAGTGGAGCCCTTCCATGGTGTCTCGGGGTTAGTAGAGAGAAGAAAAAAAAATAAAATAAAAATAAAAAAATAAAAGGGGAAGAGGGGGGAGGGAAGAGTGGAGAGAAGTAGGTGAGTGGAGCAACAAGGTTTGGTCTGTTATAAATGTCTAGGGGAAAATAGGGTGAGCTAGGAGATGGCGAGGAGGTGTATGTAGGGTGCAGACACAGCTATGTGTAGAGTTCTTTGCTTTCTTAAATACAGTACTTGTGGGGGGGAGGAGGAGGCGGTCCAGAGCCACTTTGGTTAAAAGGAGTAAGGGGTGGAGGGTTGGAGGATAGGGGGGTAAGTTGTCAGAAGGAGGAGATATGTGATGTGGCGTAGTATATAGGTATGGGAGGGGGTAAGTAGGGTGGGGGGGCGGAGCCTAGGGTGAATAACCTACAGTAGGTTAGAGTGTAGGTGGGTATTAGAGCTTGCTAGAAACGGAGATAGGGAGGATGGAGAAATAAGACTAAGTAAGGAGATGTGAGGGGACAGGAATTCTGAATAGGAGGAGGGGATGAGGTCTGGTGGGAGTGGTTGAGCAGGGGACTAAGGGAGTGAAGATATTAAATAAGTTGTGGAGTGGGGAGGTGCTGGGTAAAGCACCCCCCCAGTTTGTTAAGTAGTAGGAGAAAAGGACAGGAGGAACTAATTATGGGACCACAGCTGACGTTATAGTCGGAATAGGTGTGTGGGCTTTTGGGGAGGAAAGGAGGGGACCTGTATAGGTTAAAGGAGGGAGAGGATGGGAATGTATATACATCAAGGATAACAAGGACTAGGCATCGAATATCTAACCTTTGAGACATAAGTTTTTAAGAAATATGAGTAGGATCCTGGAACGGGAGATAGGCCAGAAACAGATGTCAAACTGGAACATTTGTAAGGCAATTAAGGACAAACATAGTGGTTAACATCATTTACATAGTAGGAAGGCTAATAGGGTATTCTGGAATAACTTTAGTGGAACAAAAAAAAAAGAGTGCACAATAATGAATAAGACATAAATTCCCTTTCGAGGCTAAATACATTAAGGTGTATGGGTGTAGACATAAAGGCATAAACATATCTAAGAAAATTGTCGGCTTAATGCATAAATTCTAATGAGTCCAAAGGGCTATAGGAGTTCTTAGCGTAAGATAGTAGGACAATTCACAGAAGAACAATACCTATTGAGCAATATAACTAAAACAGTGAAAAGCAGAACTGTAAACAGATGACCATATAGCCATGAGCTAGAGTAGGGTAAGATGGGTACCCGTGTGTGAGCTCCAGGCTTACCTGTCCAGAGGTCATGCGATGAAGAAGTCTTATTCACGGGGGTAGAGGAACATGGAGTGAGAAGAGAGTAAGATTTGTACCCGTGTGTACACTCCGTTCCTTAATATGAGCTTCCATCAATTTATGCAGTAACTCTCGGTCTAGAGAGTGTTCCTGATGGGGGTGGAGGCCAGTGGAAGTGGAGGGTGGAAGAAGTTACATCAGGACTGTTCTGAATCTAAAGGTGGGGGAAGTGGAGTGCGTGAGCACCACTCTGGGGCTGAGATGTTAAGGTCTCCCGTTCTTCCTCCGTGGATAGGGAGAGGGTCAGGAGTCTCCATGGGTTCCAGGGTGTTTAAGAACTTCATGCCCTGATCCACAGATTAGATCATGTAGGAGCAGTCTTGATGTTGTACTTAGATCTTTACGGGGAATCCCCATCGGTATTTGATCTTGCGCTGTCTCAGCGCCAGAGTGAATTGGTGAAAGGTTCTCCTCTTGGCTAGTGTATGTGGGGACAGGTCCGGAAAGATCTGTAGGTTTTGGTAGGGTTCTTTGAGAGGTTTATTGACAAAAGAGGCTCTCATGATTCTTTCTTTGGTGGTATAGTAGTGTAGACGTAATATAACGTCCCTAGGAGTGTCCGCAGTAGAGTTATGGGGGCGTGTTGCCCTATGTGCTCTATCAAAGAGGAGGTCCTGTTCCGTCGTGGTATTTAGAAGAGCCTTAAATAAGGTGATCAGGTATGTCTGATGTTCAGATGAGGAGATATCCTCTGGAATGCCTCGAATCCTGAGGTTGTTCTGGCGGGATCTGTCCTCCGTGTCTGCCATTTTGGACTCCAGGTCCGAGATCTGTTCTGCCAGGGATTGGGAGTAGGACAGGAGGTTGGAGTGGTCAGTTGCTAAGTCTTCGTGCTTTCTTTCCAAGATCTCCATCCTCTCTCCAAGAGAAGAGATATCTTGTTTCAATTCGCTCACCGATTGGCGAAGTTCTTGTCTTAGCGATGCATAGTGAGTGTCCATCTTGTCCGTTAATATTTTGATGGATTCTAGGAAGGTAGATTGAGATAGTGCTGCTTTGTCTTTACGTGCACCCTCTAGTCTGGCATGTTCAGACGTTAGGGCTATTGAATCTCTGGAATCCTCTCCCGAAAGGTCTGGGTCTGAGAGATTTTTGCTGTGAAAATGGTCAGTCAGAGTCCTCTTGGGGTTGTCTTGATGTTTTGGCTTTCTTTTGACTGATTGCGCCATATTGAGAGGGGTCAGCGTTAGGGTTGTAAAGAATAGTATGGCGAGGCGCCCTCCTGTTGTAGTTGGTATCTGGGGGGGGTGCACAGCCCGCACCTCTAAAGCATGGCACCCTAGCCCTCCATCTCTCCTCTAAAAGCTTAAGACAGGAAAATCAGGGCTATAAGGGTTCACCCGGAAAAACAGATGTAGGCTGAGTGAACTGGTAGAGCGTCAGCAGTGGCCCCTCTCCAGGGAAAGTGCCACCTCTGGGCGGGTCCAGGAAAGGGAGGTGGGTATGACCCGCAACACTGAGTGGTTGCGGGAAATGGAGGAGAGGGGAACTCTTGTAAAACAAATCGGGGTGCTTCTGAGGGGTCTGCGCAATTTAGACACAGAAGTATGGTGTCCTAATTATCTCCTAGGCAGAGTGTAATGCAAATTTAATGGTGTTCTGTCCCAGTGAGGCTGAAAAAAAGAAGGAACAGGGTTCTGCAGCTGCTATGCGGTTTACTGTAATATGCAAGGAGTGCCAGGGATCATGCATGCATTAACCCCTTAACGACATGCGTTGTACAGGGTACGTCGCACACAACCTGGTCTTTAAAGACCAGCGACGTACCCTGTACGACGTTGGGGTTGAAAGCGGCTGGAAGCGATCCTGATCGCTTCCAGCCGCTTTCCGGTTATTTCAGTGATGCCTCGATATCGAGGCATCACTGCAAAAACATTTTACCCCATCCGATGCAGAGAGAGCCACTCTGTGGCCCTCTCTGCACCGGACATCGATGGCCCGCAATCGTTGGTGGGTGGGAGCCGACGTGGGAGGCGGGTGGGCGGCCATCGGTGCATTACGTAATGCAGCGGTGGGCGGGATCGTGGGCAGGCTCGCTGGGGGCGCGCACAGACGCACGCGCGTGCATGGGGGAGGCGGGCGGGCGCGTGCACGGGGAGGGAGCGGGTGGGAACCATTACACTATGGAACAGATTTTGTTTATAGTTAGAGGGAGAGAGGGGGGTATATAAAAGTTAATATATATAATCTAAGTGATCTGGGAGGGGGTGGGGGTTTAGTCTTGGGGGGGGAAGCTACACTACAGAAAAGTGGGGGGAAAAATAAAAAATATATCTTTTTTTGTAAACTGGGTACTGGCAGACAGCTGCCAGTACCCAAGATGGCTCCCAAAAATGTAGAGGGGGAGGGTTAGAGAGCTGTTTGGGGGGGGGATCAGGGAGGTTTGGGGCTAAGGGGTATCCTACACAGCAGCATATGTAAATATGCTTAAAAAAAAAAAAAAAGATACCTTTTATTTTAGTACTGGCAGACTTTCTGCCAGTACTTAAGATGGCGGGGACAATTGTGGGGTGGGGGAGGGAAGAGAGCTGTTTGGGAGGGATCAGGGGGTCTGATGTGTTAGGTGGGAGGCTGATCTCTACACTAAAACTAACATTAACCCTGCAAGTTCCCTACAAGATCCCTAATTAACCCCTTCACTGCTAGACATAATACACGTGTGATGTGCAGCGGCATTTAGCAGCCTTCTAATTACCAAAAAGCATCGCCAAAACCATATATGTCTGCTATTTCTGAACAAAGGGGATCCCAGAGAAGCATTTACAACCATTTGTGCCATAATTGCACAAGCTGTTTGTAAATAATTTCAGTGAGAAACCTAAAATTGCGAAAAAATGTACGTTTTTTAAAATTTGATCGCATTTGGCGGTGAAATGGTGGCATTAAATATACCAAAATGGGCCTAGATCAATACTTTGTGTTGTCTTCTACACTACACTAAAGCTAAAATTAAATCTACAAGCTCCCTACATGCTCCTTAATTAACCCCTTCACTGCTGGGCATAAAACACGTGTGGTGCGCAGTGGCATTTAGCAGCCTTCTAATTACCAAAAAGCAACACCAAAGCCATATAAGTCTGCTATTTCTGAACAAAGGGGATCCCAGAGAAGCATTTACAACCATTTATGCCATAATTGCACAAGTTGTTTGTAAATAATTTCTCTGAGAAACCTAAAGTTTGTGAAAAAATTTGTGAAAAATTGAACAATTTTTTTTATTTGATCACATTTCGCGGTGAAATGGTGGCATGAAATATACCAAAATGGGCCTAGATCAATACTTTGGAATGTCTTCTAAAAAAAAATATATACATGTTAAGGGATATTCAGGTATTCCTGACAGATATCAGGGTTCCAATGTAACTAGCGCTCATTTTGAAAAAAAGTGGTTTTGAAATAGCAAAGTGCTACTTGTATTTATTGCCCTATAACTTGCAAAAAAAGCAAAGAACATGTTAACATTGGGTATTTCTAAACTCAGGACAAAATTTAGAAACTATTTAGCATGGTTGTTTTTTGGTGGTTGTAGATGTGTAACAGATTTTGGGGGTCAAAGTTAGAAAAAGTGTGTTTTTTTCCATTTATTCCTCATATTTTATAATTTTTTAAATAATAAATTATGAGATATGATGAAAATAATGGTATCTTTAGAAAGTCCATTTAGTGGCGAGAAAAACGGTATATAATATGTGTGGGTACAGTAAATGAGTAAGAGGAAAATTACAGCTAAACACAAACACAACAGAAATGTAAAAATAGCCCTGGTCTTTAAGGGAAAGAAATTGAAAAATGGCCTTGGTCCTTAAGGGGTTAATGTTATAGCTGTAGCCCTTATATGAGAGTTGCATCCTATATTGGCTGGAACAGACAAGGTCAAATCATAGAGTGGATTAATGTTGGCTGCATGCAGACACACAGGAATTGATTGCTGCAGTTGGGCCACGTGGCGCAGAATATTTGGTGGGGTATGTGAGAGCTGTGCTTATTTCCCCTGTGTAGAGCTCACTAGTAGGCAATTTGGGGTTGATGGGGGGCACAGGCTAAGTGCAGAGGGATCGGAAGACAGTCACCCCAGTCTTTTGCGTAAATTTTTTTTTACTCACGCAGGGCATCAAGGTCCGGTATAGACTCTATGAGGCCCTCCTGCAGCCGTGCTGTGTGTAGGTAATAGCTGTGGATGGAGTGCAGGATCGGGCTGTCTTCAGCGTGAGAAAGAGCGAGTGCAGGCCAGGCTGCTGGAGGGGCTCCGGTTTGCGCTGTTAGGCCTCCGCTGCACAGTCCGGGTGAGTCGGGACTCTGAGGGCTTATGCGGCGCTCCGTATCCTGTGGAGCAGAACTAATATGGCCGCTGTTTGTGGGTTTTTTGGAGCCTATGTAGCGTTTCTCCTAGAATGCAGGTGATGAAGTGCCGAGACCTCCTCCGAAGTCTCTTTTGGTACCGGAGGCTCCGGAGAAGGTGAGGAGGCTAGTGGTGGGTAGGAGGAAGATCCGGTTCAAGTTTCTGTACCCCGGGGGAGTGTGGCTATGCTGGGAGGATAGTATGTCAGCAGGGGTAAGATAGCCAGAAAAATAAGAGACTGGGCTAGACGAAAAGTAAAGGACTAGTGGGGTTTAGTAATGAGGGGAGTATGGGGGATATTTCAGTCAATTAGGGGGTCTCTCAGGGGGACTTTGGGGGTCTTTTAGGGCTAAATTTGGCTGTGGTGGTATGAGAGCTCCAGCTCTGTGCGGCTTGTCAGCTCCGTGGTCGGCTCTGCCCCCCCAGATAACTATTTTAAAGAAAATAGCTCGGAGGACATATCTGACAGGATTGTCTGAGAGGCACACAAGTGTGTAGTCAGAGGAGAACTTATAGCAAGGAAGGCAAGAGAAAAAAAAAGAAAACAGACAATTTCTAAACTCCACACTGGTGCAAATAGGGTATTGGGAGAAAGAACACAAGCTAAACCCGCAATCCACAGACATTCTAGCATCATTAACACAGGTCAGGTATTCCCTGAGGAACTACCTCACAAAAGAATACCAAAGAAAGGCCGCCTTCCTAAAACAAAAATACTTTGATGTAAGGGACAAGACAGGCACATCATTAGCAAAGGCCTTGAGGCGGCGTCAACTCACCACACATTTCCATTACATTAAGGACACACAGGGGGTTATACACAAGGATAGCAAAAGCATTGCAGAGACATTTAGAAAATATTATACATTGCTGTATAACATACTGGAGGCAACTACATTAGAGTATTGAGGATTTCCTATAAGATCTCAATCTACCTAAACTAGAGGCAGAGGAAACCAGGAGCTTGGAACTCCCTATAACTGTAGATGAAATAAAAAAAGCTATAAAGACCATGCCAAGTGGTAAGTGTCCGGGACCAGATGGATTTAGCATGAGGTACTACAAAACATTTCCCCACCATCTAATATCTCTGTTAGCAAACATGTTCAATTCACTCCTGAACACTAATGGATTCCCAGAAAGCATGTTAGAAGCTCATATTACTGTCTTACTGAAACCAGGTATATCAAAAGGAGACGGACTCCCACAAAGCATAAGATTAGACTCAGTATTCTTGAGTGCTAGTTCGTAGCAGTGGATAGGAGCTGGTTAAAACACTATGCACAAAGCACTTAGGTAAAATAATCATGAAAAATGTATTTGGTATGCATTAAAAGTTTGCACAGGAACTGTGTTAAGACACAAACACTCACAACTTGTTGAAAGACAGGGATGCAGGTGACGTCATCTGATGCGTTTCACGCCGGTTGGCGCTTTCTCAAAGATACCGAAACCAGGAAAGGAACCAAATAGACCTGAGAATTTCCGCCCAACCTCATTATTGAATTCGGACGTTAAAATCTTTGCTAAAATCTTAGCTCATAGAATAAACCAGTTTTTACCCAAATTAATAAAAACAGATCAAGCAGGTTTTATCCCAGGGAGAGAAGCCAAAGACAACACCCTAAAGGCTTTACATCTTATATCTCATGTTAAGCACAACACAATACCGGCGGTCCTCCTGATATCTACGGATGCAGAAAAAGCTTTTGATAGGGTAAATTGGCAATTCCTAAAAGCAGTAATGCATAACATGAAATTTGGCGACAAATTTATTCAACATGCTTTCTCCCTATACACCTTTTTTTTCCCTATACACCTGCCCTATGGCTAAGATTAAAGTAAATGGTATACTGTCCGATAAGTTTTACATTAGAAATGGTACTAGGCAGGGATGCCCACTCTCTCCATTCCTTTTTGCGATCTCAATAGAAGCACTGGCACAAAAAATAAGAAATAATACACAAATCAAAGGCATACAGGTGGCGGACACAGAACACAAGCTTGCTCTGTATGCTGACGATGTCCTACTTACACTTACGGAGCTGGAGAAGTCCTTACCAAAGACACTAGAAATATTATTTTTATTTTATATTATTATATTTAGTTACGGGGGAGTATCTCATTTTCTAATAAATACCAATAAATCTGAGATGTTAAATCTAACATATGATGAAAAAGTGTTTCAACAACTGACACAAAATTGCCCACTAAAAATACTAAGATTGAAACTTAAATACTTAGGCATCTTCCTTGCGACTGACCCCAAAGTAGTATTCCAGGCTAATTATAAAGAACTAGAAACTACATTAATAGCAGACTTTTCTAGCTGGAAGAGCAAATTCATTTTGTGGATAGGCAGAATAAATGTAATAAAAATGAATGTCCTCCCCAGGCTCTTATATTTACTGCAAACCGCCTCTATACACCTCCCATATCAATACCTATCTAAGATTCAATCCTTAGTCGAACAATTCATCTGGCAGGGAATTAAACCAAGAATAGCTAAACAAACAATGTATATGCCCAAAGAGAGCGGAAGGCTGGGTGTTCCAACCAGCGTGAAACGCGTCAGGTGACGTCACCTGTATCCCTGTCTTTCAACAATATTTATACGTACAAAACAGCAATAGCCCTACAAAATAAAAACAGATCAAGCAGGTTTTATCCCAGGGAGAGAAGCCAAAGACAACACCCTAAAGGCTTTACAACTTATATCTCATGTTAAGCACAACACAATACCGGCGGTCCTCCTGATATCTACGGATGCAGAAAAAGCTTTTGATAGGGTAAATTGGCAATTCCTAAAAGCAGTAATGCATAAAATGAAATTTGGCGACAAATTTATTCAACATGCTTTCTCCCTATACACCTTTTTTTTCCCTATACACCTGCCCTATGGCTAAGATTAAAGTAAATGGTATACTGTCAGATAAGTTTTACATTAGAAATGGTACTAGGCAGGGATGCCCACTCTCTCCAGTCCTTTTTGCGATCTCAATAGAAGCACTGGAACAAAAAATAAAAAATAATACACAAATCAAAGGCATACAGGTGGCGGACACAGAACACAAGCTTGCTCTGTATGCTGACTATGTCCTACTTACACTTACGGAGCTGGAGAAGTCCTTACCAAAGACACTAGAAATATTATTTTTATTTTATATTATTATATTTAGTTATGGGGGAGTATCTCATTTTCTAATAAATACCAATAAATCTGAGATGTTAAATCTAACATATGATGAAAAAGTGTTTCAACAACTGACACAAAATTGCCCACTAAAAATACTAAGATTGAAACTTAAATACTTAGGCATCTTCCTTGCGACTGACCCCAAAGTAGTATTCCAGGCTAATTATAAAGAACTAGAAACTACATTAATAGCAGACTTTTCTAGCTGGAAGAGCAAATTCATTTTGTGGATAGGCAGAATAAATGTAATAAAAATGAATGTCCTCCCCAGGCTCTTATATTTACTGCAAACCGCCTCTATACACCTCCCATATCAATACCTATCTAAGATTCAATCCTTAGTCGAACAATTCATCTGGCAGGGAATTAAACCAAGAATAGCTAAACAAACAATGTATATGCCCAAAGAGAGCGGAAGGCTGGGTGTTCCAACCAGCGTGAAACGCATCAGGTGATGTCACCTGTATCCCTGTCTTTCAACATTATTTATATGTGCAAAACAGCAATAGCCCTACAAAATCTAGTAGAATGGTGCACAAACAACACACACAAGCAATGTGTCCAAATTGATAGACATATAATGGGACTGTGTAATGCTGGCATAGCAGCTTGGCTTCCTGCTAAACAACGTCCGGCAATTATCCAACATTACCAGGTGCTGGAAGAATTTTTCCAGACGTGGGATAGACTGATAAACACTACTATGTACATGTCTACTTTTATCTCCCCCATGCAGCCTATATGCAATAATCCTGCCCTTCCCTGGAATCACAAGGACAGCCAGAGGGCCCCAGGTACCCACATTAAGCATAGGACTATTTCAATATTTCTTCAGGATGGGAAACTTAGTCCCCTGGAATCTACCCTGGATTTACACCCAGACATCACTGTAAACTGGTACTCATACACACAAATATGTCACTATATCCACACTCATCCCAAGAGGCAGTATCTGACCAGAAAACTAACCCCCTTTGAAACCCTTTGGCTATCTAACAATACCCACAGACATTTAATTTCTATAGAAAAAATACGGCAGGCTCTCATTCCTAAACTTTAAATAAAACTTGAAAATTTATTGAACAACATTAAAAAGGTGCACATCAGACATAGCAGAAAAAACAGAGCAGGTAATCTAAAATGTTTCGCGCCCCCTACAGGCGCTTACTCATAGATGAGGCTCATCTATGAGTAAGCGCCTGTAGGGGGTGCGAAACATGTAAGATTACCTGCTCTGTTTTTTTCTGCCATGTCTGATGTGCACCTTTTTAATGTTGTTCAATTAATTTTCAAGTTTTATTTAAAGTTTAGGAATGAGAGCCTGCCGTATTTTTTCTACTTACCTTACTATGGCAAACTGATCCCTTGCTAAATTGGCTACGGCTCTCCGTGCATGAAGTTGTTCTGCTCTTGGTACTCCTTTCCATACCGCTTTGCCCCGTGGTTTGATACTTGGAACGACTTCCTGTTTACCAGGTGACCGGCCGGCTGCGTTTACCGTTTGTTTCCCCATTTAATTTCTATAGTATACAAACAATTAATGAAAGGGGATGCACAAAAACTACCCAACTACACTAGAGCGTGGGAGATGGAGCTAGGATTAGACGTAACAGATGGGGACTGGCAAAAAGCATTTCTTGAAACCAAGAGATCGTCCATTTCAGTTAGGGTGCTGGAAACAAATTATAAATTCCTTATGAGATGGTACCTTACTCCTAGTAGACTGCGTAAAATATACAAGACAGCGAGCAATAAATGCTGGAGGGGTTGCGGGGAGGAAGGTAACCTAACACACATTTGGTGGAACTGTAGTAGACTCGATGCTTTCTGGGCGGAGATACTTGTGCATATGTCAGATATGATGGTAAAGCAAATACCCAATGATCCATTAATCCTCCTATATCTGTCTCTCCCCAAAATCAACAATAACATAGCCAAACATCTTCTTACTCTAATGATTAACAGTGCCAAATCGTTAATTCCCAAACATTGGAAATCGAACACAATACCCACACTAGTAGAATGGAGAGCACAAGTGGAGAATTTTCTCCACTTGGAAAGATACCACCACTTACAATCAGGCACCATGGAATCGCATAAATTAATGACACTCATGTGGAAACAACATTTCTCTGCAGCTTAACATTCAGAGGTACACCACAAACATAAGCTAAGGAACATGAAGCAAGTGGTTCAGTGTCACCTAATTATTCTCTATAGTTACTGTATGTAGAGGCATGAATGGTTAAAACCCTGTTGTTTGTTTTCTGTTAGCTATTTATATTATATATAGATAAGTAGGGTTCTGTGTTTATGGAACAAGAATGGACTTTAGCAATGTTTAGCCCTGTTGTTGGTATGACATGAATCTGCTATATGTCAACCCCGTATTGACTGAACTCAATATTTGCTCAACCCAACAATGCAAGGAACAATGAACAATTGTTATAACAGAAAATGTGTGACACTAGCACTAGTTTAGCCTACAGTTTACAACACTGTAGGTTATTTTGCTACTCTGAATGTCTTAAGCTTTGTTATGTTATCTTTATCGCATATCATGTATGACATTGTGGTTTAAATAAAGCTTTTTTGAAAACTAAAAAAAAAATAAAAAAAAAAATAAGGGCACATTTGGGATTGAACAAAGAATGGGACATTAGCTACTTCGTAGAATAACCCCTTTTGGAATCTTGTGTAGCATTAAAGTTTTATATTTCTCTTATAGTCTTGTTGGTACATGTATGTATTCTGGCCTTAAGAAACCATTATATTGACCCATAGGGGGATTTGGTATCTAGATACCCCCTTCTTTATATGGGTTGATACAACATATTTCTTTTGAACTATTTACAAAAAATAGTAGTTGACTTTTTGTGGTTACTCTTAATAAGCATTTAAATATAAAAAGATACCAAAATGCCAATAAGATTTTACTTGATGTTGATCAATTTTTGGTGTCATATAGATGACTTTGGGGTATTTCGCTTCCCTGTTATCTGTTAACAACAGTATACAGGTATCAATTGTCACAGTTTCAGGTCACTATTAAATTGTAGTTGGGCGTGATCTAGACTTTGACACTACATAGGTAAACATATAATTGGATGTATATACAATTAGAAAGTAACTATTAGAAGCTTACATGCATATGTAATATTAATCCACAGAACAACAATCATGTTGATTTTGTGTGGAGGTTATTTAAGATTGTCTAAGATTGTTTAAGATTGTTTAATTTGGGTTATTTTTAGGCTGACCATCAGAATTTGATATAATATATGTATCTGTAAAACCTTTAATCAGAAATGTAGTTTTATATCTTTTATTTTGATTTTAATTGATTTTTTACATATATTTGTAACACATGTATAGTGCACATATACCTGTTTGTTGTTTCCAAGGGAACATTTGTGTTTCGAACTGTGATTGGCTACAATCACTCATAAAAGGTGTGCTATGTTTGTGTGGAGCTATCCTATGATTAAGTGCCGCACGGCACGAAACATGTCAGGACTCCGCCTCCTCCTCCCATTGTGATCGCTGTTTAAGTGCATGTTTTTATCATCTGTGAAATAAAGGATTATACATTTTTTATTCAAGGATCACTGGAGTGCTGCCTATTCCCTTTTTTTCTGGAATAAAATATACCCAATTGTTTAATCTTTTGGAAAGCGTGGTACAAAGTTTTTTTCTTTTCTTCGTTAAAGAGTGTTCCACAGTGCTGATATAGCATGAGATAAGTGTTAATGGTGGAAGAGGGAAAGAGGTAATAATGGTTAGTAGAAGAAGAGGGTTAGGAAAAAATTGTTGGTGTTCGGAATTATTGGTTAGTGCATAATAAATAAAGGGACACAACACTTTTACTTAGTGTTGGATGTGTGTGCACAAAACCTACTGGTGTATTTTTGGTCAGTCAAGTGCACTTGAGAAGTTATCATATAACTTGTGATCATTTTATGCGAATGCAAGCATATTGTTAGCGCTGCAGAATCTGTTGGCGTTCTACAAATAACTGATAATAATATTGTAAACATGTTTTTAAGTAAGTTTGATATTCACTGTTGTGTGCTCCTTTAAAGTGTTTTGTAAAATAGGGACAGTATTCCAAATTTATTCTGTAGCGTATAAGGTTCAATTATGAAGTCTGACAGAGGAATGGCTAAAGGATTCTTTTGGCAGTATTAATAATTGATTTGAGAGAGGTAAAGCACTGGGCATAACACTAAAGAGGCGATTACTAGGGATGGGCAAATGTGTTTATATTCGAATTCGAATGTTATAGTAGAAATTCGATTTACATAATAGAATGTTGATAAGAACGAATATTCTTAAAAATTCAATTTTCGAATGTTATTTACAGTTTTCGAATGTCACATTCGAATTTGAATGTCACTTTCGAATTCGAATATTACATTTATAAAACACAATTGTAGACTAGGAACACTATTTCGAATTTGAATGTCACATTCGAATCGAATATCACATTTGAATCGAATATCACATTCGAATTTGAATATTATATTTATAAAACAGTATTAGACTAGAATTACTATTTTGAATTCGAATGTCATTTCAAATCAATATCGCATTCAAATTGAATATCACAGTTGTAAACTAGAAATACTATTTCGAATTAGAATGTCACATTCAAATTCGAATGTCACATTCAAATTTGAATATTACATTTAAAAAACACAGTATTAGACTAGAAATACTATTTCGAATTCAAATGTGACATTTGAATTCGAATGTCACATTCGAATTTGAATATTACATTTAAAACACAGTATTTGACTAGAAATACTATTTCAAATTCGAATGTGTCATTCGAGCATAGCATTCGAATTCGAATATTACATTTATTAAACACAGTTGTAGACTAGAAATACTATTTTGAATTTGAATGTCACATTCGAATTCAAATATTACATTTCGAAATTGAATGAATACATAGCTAAACATTCTATTATTCAAACTAATATTTTCGAATTTTATTGAAAAATTCAAAAACGAAAATTCGAAAATAGAATGTTAGAATGTTATATAAACATTCGAAATTTGATTCAAACAAACTAATGTATCAAAATTCATTTTAAATTTCGAATTTTTAGAAACATTCGCCCATCCCTAGCGATTACATTAATCAAGGCAAGACAAGATGAGGGACTGAGCTAAAATTGTGTTGGTTGAGTGATTAACAAATCTTGTCACTTCAGAGGTTAAGATCTGATGAATCAGTTTGCAATCTCTTCTGTCGACAGGATGGCAAGTGGGCAGCAGACAAGGTGATTCAAGTGGAGAGCAAAAAGGTGGAAGGATGGGCCTTGCAAGAAATGCCAGGTGAGTCAGGTTTAAAAGGACAATGCTTTAATCTCCAGTTGTAGAAGGCAAAATTAATGATTGATCTAATCTCTGGAACTGGAGGGACCATGTAACATAATGGTTTGGTTGTGTATGCATTTACCTTTATTAATGTGAAGAAACACTCTGTAAAATATAGTTGCATTGTTTGTGCGTGTGATGATATTTTTTAAATATAGTTATGAAGTAATCTACTTTAAATGAAAATATATTTTTTTCTGTTTTATTATATAATAACCATCTACTGCACCTTTACTTATTGATGGAGGATTGTGGACTGCATTCATTCCCAAATATGTGTGTTTACAGGGAGAGAGAGAAAGAAGCATTATTGGGCACACTTAAAAGGTATATTACCTAGTAAAGTAGGGTGGAATGTATGTGTAGAGTATGTCAATGGTTTAAAACATAACATTTATTAATGACTGTATAAAAAATATATATTGTGGACCATGCCACCATTAAAGCTAAAATAAGACACAATAATTAAAAAAAATATATAAAAATATATTGGTAGCACTGCAAACTCTCCTATTATGGAGTAATCTCCAACACATCAATTACTGAGCTGTATATATTAGTATAGAGGTAACCTAAATAAATCCATAAACAGATATAGCTAGGGATAAGTGCGGTCTTGAAAATAGGGTAATAGTGCTATGTGGTGTAGTCAAATGAGCACCAAGTCATATATAGATTCGCCTTAAGTAAAAGCTATTAAATAATTGCCACTGCACTATTCTTCAAAAACCACTAACAGATCCCAAATATATTTTATATCTATTGCCCAAAATATGGGCCAACAATTAGCAAATTACCAGCTATATTTTTAAACTAAGCAATTAGAGGAGAGAAGCAGTGCGAACGCATCTGCTGGTAATTTGCTAATTGTTGGCCCATATTTTGGGCAATAGATATAAAATATATTTGGGATCTGTTAGCGGTTTTTGAAGAATAGTGCGGTGGCAATTATTTAATAGCTTTTACTTAAGGCGAATCTATATATGACTTGGTGCTCATTTGACTAACGCCACATAGGACTATTACCCTATTTTCAAGACCGCACTTATCCCTAGATATATCTGTTTATGGATTTATTTAGCTTACCTCTATACTAATATATACAGCTCAGTAATTGATGTGTTGGAGATTACTCCATAATAGGAGAGTTTGCAGTGCTACCAATATATTTTTTATATATATTTTTTAATTATTGTGTCTTATTTTGGCTTTAATGGTGGCATGGTCCACAATATATATTTTTTATATAGTCATTAATAAATGTTATGTTTTAACCATTGACATACACTACACATACATTCCACCCTACTTTACTGGGTAATTTACCTTTTAAGTGTGCCCAATAATGCTTCTTTCTCTCTCTCTCCCTGTAAACTTTACTAATTTGTCTGGCATTAGGCACTACCTTCTCTGATACATAGGTTTACTCAGAGAGGGGTTTCAGGAATATTACCTATATTTTTCCCACCTTCCCTATAGGTTATTAGGGACTTTCTTCAAATATGTGTGTTCCTTCACTGTCTTTCTCCTTCCAGGACTGATCACTTATATCCTCATTTCACTGGATGATCGCTTTCTTTACTTTAGTAATTGGCTACATGGTGACATCAGACAGTATGACATCACAAACCCTAAAGAGCCCAAACTGACCGGGCAGGTAAGTCCAAACAGTGTGGTAATGACGAAAATACAGTGGGTATGTATGTGCCTTGTGAAAACTAATGAGTAGCAAATGGAATTAATTAAATAAATAGATAAATATAATATTATTGCTTTTCTTTTAACCGATAATGCAGGGAGAGCTACTAGCACGCTCATTGTGCACTTGTTACATGTGGTGAGTTAGGTGTTGTGCTCGATCGCAATCCTAAACAGCACTCTAAAATATAGTACTTTTTGAAACCTAAAGTAAACCATTTTTATTGATAATATACCTCAGAACTACATTCCCGCTATCGTTAATAGTGGTTTAAATCACTTTTATGGCTAACTATGTTCATGGAATGCTTGATATTGTAAACAACTGGTGAAAGGTTGTAGTTTATATTTACTTGCCAGTAACAGTAGTACTTATATAGGTACCAGTGTTATTGCGACAGGGGTTAGAAATAGCTGGTCAATGTGGTCAGTTGTAAGAGCCAATATTATTTTTTGACTCTCAAGTTCTGAGCGGTCAATTAATAATAGTGACTATTTAGACCATGTTGCAGATTCTGTGAAAGATGTTAAGGCCCCTTGATGGTTTAATTAATTTTTGGCTTTTAAAGTAGTTTAAAAATAATGGTACTTTTTAAAATAGCTTCAAAACTAAAGTCTATCGCCTAGATTTAGAGTTCTGCGTTAGCCGTCAAAACCAGCGTTAACACTGCTTTTGGCCGCCCGCTGGTATTTAGAGTTAGTCAGGAAAGGATCTAACGCTCACTTTCCAGCCGTGACTTTTCCATACCACAGATCCCCTTACGCCAATTGCGTATCCTATCTTTTCAATGGGATCTTCCTAACGCCGGTATTAGAGTCTTGGCTGAAGTGAGCGTTAGAACTCTAACAACAAAACTCCAGCCGCAGAAAAAAGTCAGGAGTTAAGAGCTTTATGGGCTAACCCCGGTTTATAAAGCTCTTAACTACTGTGCTCTAAAGTACACTAACACCCATAAACTACCTATGTACCCCTAAACCGAGGTCCCCCCACATCACTGCCACTATAATGAATTTTTTTAACCCCTAATCTGCCGACCGGACACCGCTGCCACCTACATTATCCCTATAAACCCCTAATCTGCTGCCCCTAACACCGCCGACACCTACATAATATTTATTAACCCCTAATCTGCACCCCCTAACGTCGCCACTACCTTACCTACACTTATTAACCCCTACTCTGCCGACCGGACCTTGCCGCCACTATAATAAATGTATTAACCCCTAAACCGCCTCACTCCCGCCTCGCAAACCCTATAATAAATTTTATTAACCCCTAATCTGCCCTCCCTAACATCGCCGCCACCTAACTTCAAGTATTAACCCCTAATCTGCCGACCGGACCTCACCGCTACTATAATAAATGTATTAACCCCTAAAGCTAAGTCTAACCCTAACCCTAACACCCCCCTAAGTTAAATATAATTTAAATCTAACTAAATAAATTATTTCTTATTAAATAAATTAATCCTATTTAAAGCTAAATACTTACCTATCAAATAAACCCTAATATAGCTACAATATAACTAATAATTCCATTGTAGCTATTTTAGGATTTATATTTATTTTACAGGCAACTTTGTATTTATTTTAACTAGGTGCAATAGCTATTAAATAGTTATTTACTATTTAATAGCTACCTAGTTAAAATAATTACAAAATTATAACTATTTAATAGCTATTGTACCTAGTTAAAATACAATTTATTTCGTTAGGGGTGTTAGTGTTAGGGTTAAACTTAGCTTTAGGGGTTAATACATTTATTTGAGTAGCGTTGAGGTCCGGTCGGCAGATTAGGGGTTAATACTTGAAGTTAGGTGTCGCAGATGTTAGGGAGGGCAGATTAGGGGGAAATAAAATTTATAATAGGGGTTGCGAGACGGGAGTGCGGCAGTTTAGGAGTTAATAGATTTATTATAGTGGCGGCGAGATCCGGTCGGCAGATTAGGGGTTAATAAGTGTAGAATATTAGATGAGCCGAGCGCTAATGGAGGATAAACCTTAAGCTTCCTCACAAGATATCCTCCTAGCTAGCTAACAGGAGAGGGAATGTAGACAAAAGAGTGAGAGTAAGCGCTAAAAAGCTTAAAAGGCAATGGTCTAGATAACTAATAACAAATTTAATACAATAGTGAGGATAAAACAAGAGTTAAAAACATTTACATGGATCCATGATTATAAGACAAAAATATGTTACAATAAAAATATGTTACAATAAAAAAGCAATGGGGTTATATATAAAATCACGAATAATGAGTACAATTGATATCAGGATAAATCAGACCCCTGGTGTAGCCTCAAATTGAACTCCAAAGAGCAAATGGTAATGGTTAAAAGATACACAAATATGTGTATATAACAAAGGATTAGGTAAAGTGAACAATGTGATCCAAAACACTTCAGATGGAATGGTGATAGCCAAATTCAAAGTCAAACAACTTTTTTTTTTAAGTTTACTGGTAACTAAAAATATAAAAATCAATTGAAAGAAAAAAGTAAAGACCGAACTGAGCATTAGAATCACATATAGTGTCATAATGGTCTCAATAAAAAAAATAAAAATGAAGATTAGGGTGTATATACGTCTTAGGGTTAGATTACGCGTGGAGCGCAATTTAGCATCCCTGTTTGAGCATAAACTATGCGCTCGTTGGGTTGTGTTCATATTACAAGTTGAAAGTAAAAAATTTGTTTGCAAGTGTAAACCCCCCACACAAAAAAATATCACAACCGCGCTAACTTCTTCTCCCATATGGGCCGATTTACCAAGCCTCATATGCATCTGTTTCCGCACGAGCCTTCAGGCTCGCCGGAAACAGGAGTTAAGAAGCAGTGGTCTTAAAACCACTGCTCCTTAACTCCTCTGTCAATTCTGAGGTGGTGGATAGCATTCAGCATGATTGGATATGATTGGGTTGATGATTGACACCCCCAGCTAGCGGCAGATTGGCTGCTAATGTGCAGGGGGTGGCATTGCAAAGCATTTCACGAGAAATGCTTGTGCAATGATAAATGCCGCCAGTGTATGTATCGATGTGGTCATTTAAATTAAAAAGTTGCTTAAAATGGCATGCTCTATCTGAATCATGAAAGAAAAAATTTGGGTTTCATATGCCTTTAATATTTCAATATATATCTGAAGAGTTTTTGTATATATATATATATATATATATATATATATATATATATATATATAATTAATATTACCAAGGCAGCACTCTCAATGGGACTATATTAATAAAAAACACGAATTAAGTGCTATCCCGGCCTGAATTTAAGAGGTATAGAAGCTACTAATGAGTTTTACTAAAAAATTGGAATTCTACAATATAACTCATGGAGCTCATGATAGAGGAAGATAAAAAAAAGATTAGCTGCAAGTAAACTGGAGAAAGTAAAAGCTTATGAACAGGTAAATGTGTTTGCACAAGATCCTGCTTCTGAAAAATTGAACAAAGATATCCAAAAAAGTATAGACAAACTACATAGTGAAATTAAGTTCAGGAAAAGAAGAAAACTGATGAGAGATCAGGATGATTTTAAGAAAGGAAAAATGTATATTTACCATAATCCACCATCAGTAAGAGGGAATTATGATTCTGGAACTGACATCTCAGATTGTGATTTAGATCAGAACACACAGAATATAAGGGCAACTATGAACACAGGGGCCCCTTTAGGTGTAGGACAAGGAGAGGAGGACAGAGTGAGCCCCAGAGACGATATGCGCTATGGAAGGGCAAGGCGAGGAAGAAACAGGAGGTTCAGGGGCAACAGAAATTATCCACGCATGATGAAGAGACTGGATCAATTATAGGAAAATCCCCAAAGGAGAATCAAATCACTGTGGTGAATCTGTCGTCCTTTTCACTCAATAATGCTCATATTAGGGTACTATCTAAGGGGTTGTCATTTTGCCCTGCTACAGGGCTGGATAAATTTGAGGTCACTAAAGACATAAAACTATTTGCTCGCAAATTAGTTTTTAAAAAATTTGGAGTGAAAAACAAATAATAAAAGACCGGGCCCATGAGGGCAATGCAGATAAAGAAACCTTAGAAATCCTAGCTTCTCTTTTATCAGAACAAGAGGAACCATTGATGGAGGAGGATGACAGATTCCCAGTGAAATCAAATTTGTATAATAAATCTTGTCATATGCCAGCTTTTTGCTTAGTTCCTAGCATTCAAAGCTTTGTCAAGTGCGTGGAGAAAGATATACGGGCTATAGGTAACACAAGTATAGTCTGCGATAACCTAAGTAAGACAGAAAGAACAGCTTTAAATGAACTCAAGAATCGTGATGACATAGTCATAAAATTATCCAATAAGGGAGGAAATGTTGTCATAATGGACAAAACTCTGTACCTAAATGAGGCTATGAGACAGTTAAGTGACCCCCAGCAGTATATCCAGATTGAGAGAGCTAAATATAAAAAATCATGCAATGAACTCCTGTTCATCCTTAATGATGCCTTAAGAGAAGGTTTGATTTTCTCCAAAGAACATCAATTTATGTATCGAAATTTTCCAATCCTCCCCACATTCTACTGTATACCCAAATTGCATAAAAATTTGGAAAAGCTTCCAGGGCAACCCATTATCTCTGACATAGGAGGCCCTACTGAAAATTTCACACTTTTTGAAGCCATTCCTGACATCAATGCCGTCCTATGTCAGAGATACCAGTGAGGTGTTACAAAGGTTATACAGTGTGAATTTAAGTGAAAATACCCTTTTGGTAACCTTGGACCTAGAGTCCCTATATTTGTCTATCCCCCATGAGGCTGGCCTTAAAGCAGCTAGATAATTTTTGGATACCAGAGGTGAGAGCTATGAAAAGCATTCCCCATTTGTTATCAAATCACTAGAATTTGTTCTTAAGAACAATATATTTTCCTTTGATGGAAAACTTTTTTGCCAGCAGAGAGGCACAGCCATGGGTGCCACATGTGCTCCAACCTACGCATGTCTACATTTGGGCCTATGGGAACAACAAGAGGTTTTTGGTAGACTTAAGGAGTGGGTGGAAGCAAATGTGGCACTATGGCTTAGATATGGGGATGATGTCTTCATATTGTGGGAAGGAAGTGTTGAAGAGGTCACAAAGTTTGTTGAACTCTTGAATATGAATTCTCTCAATATTTTTCTTACATATGAGGTAAATAAAGTAGAAACTGGGGCGGAGCCAGCCACAGAAGTGACAAGACGCACAACTCATGAGCTCCTGATGAACCATCAGATTTTGGGGCATAAATTATACATTTCAGTAAAGTTTCTAATTCATATCTGCTTCTGAGATGAGCAACTAGGGTAGAGACCCATCTGATGAGAATTTAAACATTCACAACGACATCTATTTGGGCCTCAGACGCTTGCAGTGACCACGGGATGGCAGTGACTGTTGGCCTTGCAGAGGCGGCCTGATACATGTGGAATCTTATACTACATAACTAAATATGGAGGATTTTTATATGCAGGTTCTGGAACTGATTGACAATTTTGCAGAAGAGGCGCAGCTCAACCTTGGCAAGCTAAAACCTACAAACAACACCAAGCCTGCAAAGGAAGTTGATGTAACGTGGGTAATGGCGGATGGTACGGTCCCTGCAGCGAATACAGACACTACTAACATAGCAGGCTGTATGCTGGAGTTCACCAGAGAGAGCGAGGAACCTGCAGCGACAATACATACAGAAGATATTTGTGTAAATAACAATCATTTGGGGACAGCATTTGCAACGATTCTGCCTGAACATGAAGCATGGACTGACACACTGCGCCTCCCCATACACGCTCAATCTCCTGCTGCCCCATATATGGACTCTATAGCAGCTCTAATTTACTTTAAGCTAAATGAGCAAATAGAGCTACAGGCCTCTAAATCGTCAATCGCTCTGTCTCCACAGACCATCAAGTCAGTACAGGGATATAAGCTGTGGACGCTCATTGCAGTCGCATATTTATTCCTGCTTGCTCCCCGCTCTGGATCCAGCCTTCTGAAGGATGTTAGTTCATGACCATTTGCATGCACAGGACTTAAAATGTGGAGAGAGGGGATAGGGTGAGACGGTGCCTTTCCTATGTACCCAAAATTTCTAAAAATCTGAGACTTCCTATTATACCCCCTTACTATTTGGATTTTTGGATGAGGACCTGGCGCTATGAAGTCTTAAGTTCATAACTGTACTGTGGACTTAATGTTTAAAACAATGTTTATCTTTAGTGTTTAATTTTCCCATTTTATTAGCCTATTGTTCTAAACTGATAGTGTGGGTCGCATAACGTTACTTTATTTATATATCTCATCCCACTTAAATCAATCATCTTATAGCTATATTAGTACTGCTCATTGTTCATGTCCGTCCTGCACCTTACAATGTTTATGAAAGGTTAATTTACATACATGCTCTATATCCTATACAGTTATATAGTTTTAGCTGTCTTGCATAGTTTTACTGTTTTCAAGTGGTTGTGGTTGCTTGTTATAGATCAGTAGATAATCTACCTTTTTAAGCTCCATAGATCTCTTCCGTATCGCAGAACCTAGACTTAAATTAATATTCTTTCTTGGAAGACGCAATTACCATCTCCTACCAGCAGAGGGGAGTCAAGGCATGTTTATACTCTGTACATAGCATATCTCTGCACGTTTGGCATAGCTCACTATCACCTAGATTTAGAGTTTTGCGGCCAAAGGGGTGTGTTAACTACGCATGTTTTTTCCCCCCGCACCTTTTAAATAACGCTGGTATTTAGAGTTCTCTGATTTACCGCCACTTCAACTCTCAATACCAGCGTTGCTTACGGTAGCGGCCAGCTTGAAAAACGTGCTCGTGCACGATTTCCCCATAGGAAACAATGGGGCTGAGCTGGCTGAAAAAAACCTAACACCTGCAAAAAAGCAGCGTTCAGCTCCTAACGCAGCCCCATTGTTTCACCCTAACATGAACACCGAGTCTAAACACCCCTAACCTTACACTTATTAACCCCTAATCTGCCGCCCCCACTATCGCTGACCCCTGCATATTATTATTAACCCCTAATCGTCTGCTCCGGACACCGCCGCAACCTACGTTATCCCTATGAACCCCTAATCTGCTGCCCCTAACACCGCCGACCCCTATATTATATTTATTAACCCCTAATATGCCCCCCCAACGTCGCCGCTACTTTACCTACACTTATTAACCCCTAATCTGCTGACCGAACCTCGCCGCTACTCTTATAAATGTATTAACCCCTAAAGCTAAGTCTAACCCTAACACCCCCCTAAATTAAAATAAATTTAATCTAACGAAATAAATTATTTCTTATTAAATAAATTAATCCTATTTAAAGCAAAATACTTACCTGTAAAATAAACCCTAATATAGCTACAATATAACGAATAATTATATTGTAGCTATTTTAGGATTTATATTTATTTTACAGGCAACTTTGTATTTATTTTAACCAGGTACAATAGCTATTAAATAGTTATTTACTATTTAATAGCTACCTAGTTAAAATAATTACAAAATTACCTGTAAAATAAATCCTAAACTAAGTTACAATTAAACCTAACACTACACTATCAATACATTAATTAACTAAACTACCTACAATTACCTACAATTAAATCAACTAAACTAAATTACAAAAACAAACAAACACTAAATTACAAAAAATAAAAAAAGATTACAAGAATTTTAAACTAATTACACCTACTCTAAGCCCCCTAAAAAAATAACAAAGCCGCCCAAAATAAAAAAATGCCCTACCCTATTCTAAAATAAAAAGTTAACAGCTCTATTACCTTACCATCCCTTAAAATGGCTTTTTGCGGGGCATTCCCCAAAGGAATCAGCTCTTTTGCCTGTAAAAAAAAACATACAATACCCCCCCAACCCAAACCCCCCTTAAAAAACCTAACACTAAGCCCCTGAAGATCTCCCTACCTTGTATTCACCCAGCCGGGTATCACAGATCCGTCCAGAAGAGGGTCCGAAGTCTTCATCCTATCCGGCAAGAAGATGTCCTCCAGAGGGTCCGAAGTCTTCATCCTATCCGGCAAGAAGATGTCCTCCAGAGGGTCCAAAGTCTTCATCCAGGCGGCATGTTCTATCTTCTTCCATCCGGAGCGGAGCGGGTCCATCTTGAAGCAGCCGGCGCGGATCCATCCTCTTCTAACAACGTCCTAAGTCCGAATGAAGGTTCCTTTAAATGACGTCATCCAAGATGGCGTCCCTCGAATTCCGATTGGCTGATAGGATTCTATCAGCCAATCGGAATTAAGGTAGGAAAAATCTGATTGGCTGATCGGAACAGCCAATAGAATGCGAGCTCAATCTGATTGGCTGATTGGATCAGCCAATCCAATTGAACTTGAATCTGATTGGCTGATTCAATCAGCCAATCAGATTTTTCCTACCTTAATTCCGATTTGCTGATAGAATCCTATCAGCCAATCGGAATTCGAGGGACGCCATCTTGGATGACGTCACTTAAAGGTACCGTCATTCATCGTTAGTCGTCGGAAAGAAGAGGATTGCTCCGCGTCGTCTCGTCTGAAGATGGCTCCGCTCCGGATGGATGAAGATTGAAGACGTCGCTTGGATGAAGACTTCAATCGGATGGAAGACCTCCTCAGTGCCCCTTGGATGATGACTTCAATTGGATGGAAGACTTCTTCAGCGCCCCTTGGATGATGACTTCTGCCGCTCCGGATCTCTTCTTCAGTTCCATCGGTGGGTCGGCTGGCTGAACACGGCTAAAGGTAGGATGATCTTCAGGGGGGTAGTGTTAGGTTTATTTAAGGGGGGTTTGGGTTAGAGTAGGGGTATGTGGGTGGTGGGTTTTAATGTTGGGGGGGGTTGTATTTTTATTTTACAGGCAAAAGAGCTGTTTTCTTTGGGGCATGCCCCGCAAAAGGCCCTTTTAAGGGCTGGTAAGGTAATAGAGCTGGTAACTTTTTAATGTAGAATAGGGTAGGGAATTTTTTTATTTTGGGGGGCTTTGTTATTTTATTAGGGGGCTTAGATTAGGTGTAAGTAGCTTAAAATTGTTGTAATATTTTTGAAACGTTTGTAACTTATTTTTTTTATTTTTTTGTAACTTAGGTTTTTTTATTTTTTGTACTTTAGTTAGTTTATTTAATTGAATTTAATTGTAGTTATTTGTAGCTAATTTATTTAATTAATTTAATGATAGTGTAGTGTTAGGTTTAATTGTAACTTAGGTTAGGATTTATTTTACAGGTAATTTTGTATTTCTTTTAGCTAGGTAGTTATTAAATAGTTAAAAACTATTTAATAACTATTCTAACTAGCTAAAATAAATACAAAGTTACCTGTAAAATAAATATAAATCCTAAAATAGCTACAATGTAATTATTAATTACATTGTAGCTATTTTAGGGTTTATTTTACAGGTAAGTATTTAGTTTTAAATAGGATAAATTTAGTTAATAAGAGAAATATTATTTAGATTTATTTAATTAATATTTAAGTTAGGGGGGTGTTAGGGTTAGTGTTAGACTTAGGTTTTGGGGTGAATAATTTTATTACAGTGGCGTCGCAGTAGGGGGGCAGGATAGGGGTTAATAAATTTATTATAGGTGGCAACGGTGTAGGGGGGGCAGATTAGGGGTTAATAAGTTTAGTATAGGTGACGGCGGGGTCCGGGACCGGCGGTTTAGGGGTTAAACAATTTATTTAGTTGCGGCGGGGTCCGGGATCGGCAGGATAGGGGTTAATAACTTTATTATAGGTGGCGACGTTGTAGGGGGGCAGGATAGGGGTTAATAGGTATTATGTAGGTGGCGGCGGGGTCTGGGAGCGGCTGTTTAGGGGTTAATACATATATTATAGTTGTGGCGGGGACCGGGAGCGGCGGTTTAGGGGTTAATACATATATTATAGTTGCGGCGGGGACCGGGAGCGGCGGTTTAGGGGTTAACATATTTATTATAGTGGCGGTGGGCTCCGGGAGCGGCGGTTTAGGCGGTAATAACTTTATTTAGTTGCGGCGGTGTAGGGGGGACAGATTAGGGGTGTTTAGACTCGGGGTACATGTTAGGGTGTTAGGTGTAGACAGCTCCCATAGGAATCAATGGGATGTCAGGCAGCAGCGAACATGAACTTTCGCTATGGTCAGACTCCCATTGATTCCTATGGGATCCGCCGCCTCCAGGGTGGCGGTTTGAAAACCAGGTACGCTGGGCCGGAAAAGTGCAGAGCGTACCTGCTAGTTTTAATTGATAACTAGCAAAAGTAGTCAGATTGTGCCGAACTTGTGTGTGGAACATCTGGAGTGACGTAAGAATCGATCTGTGTCGGACTGAGTCCGGCGGATCGAAGCTTACGTCACTATATTCTACTTTTGCCGGTGTCTAGGGCTTGATAACTAAGGCGAATCAGCCTCGCCACAAATACGCTGCGGAATTCCAGCATATTTGAGGTTGACGGCTTGATAACTAGGGGCCATGGAGTTGTTATGGAAATGATCCCCTTAACAAGTTCTTAAGGTTTCCTGACTCATGTGTCTTAGTAGCAGCTCTCCTATGAGCACTTTGATAGTATATGTTAGCATACTTGCCATGTCCGACCCCACAGTCCTTATATTGGACCGCCGCACAGAATTAGGGACTACTCCGTGCTTATCTCCTACTATTTCATATAAAGCTATTACTGCGTAACTCAAAAAAACAACAACAAAATACAATGGCCTCTCTTAGACCACCCCAAATATAAATCAGATGAAAGTGGGGAAAACTAGGGGAAAAGAACAAAATGTGCCACTATTGAACCCAGTAACATATCTATTTAACAAAGTAACATTGTTAAAACCATTAGAAAAAAAACATAAACTGTAAGTTGAAAAACCAAATAGGTTACAAACTGTAGAATTCAGATTATGATAAAGAAAACGGGATATATACACTATAGAGCACAATTGATACCGAATGTTGACCTATGACACAGCGATTAAAATAACTATCAAATTTTGCTCAGGCTTCCATAAGCCCTCAAATACCAGCTAAAATATGGTATCAACACCATCGTGGTTAATTTTATAGCAGCTTCTTGCTAGTAAGGGAAAATATAGACAGGTGGCAGTGTAAACTGGCCCATATAAATCTTACAAAAACCATAGCATCTTAAAATAGAAATGGCAACCTGATGTCAAGCAATAAAAAAAACATTTAACTATAAGTAGTGTTAGCAGACAAATGCAGTAGCCTCCTATTTAACACTGTCTATATTAATATGAACATCAACAGGATTATATATATTAACAGAGACAAAGTTTAGTTTAGGACTCCTCATTTAGAAATAACTAGTTCTCTGCATGGTATTGAGATCTTGGCATATATAAATCATACTTATCTCTGACGGTAAGTCACAAAAAGGCATGTCAAACTGTCAGTTCCTCACTACTGCAGATTTGACCAACCTTGAGAAAAAGGTCAGCAATCCATATTAAATAGAGTAAATAACAGGGGAGCTGTAATTGCGTCCACACAATAAGCCTACTCCTATGTTCGGATCAGATCTGCCTGAGAAGGGATATAAAAATATTGCATCTTCCGCCCGCAGATTCTCATAGGTAGTGGTAATATTGGAACAGAGGATTCCCAGAAAATCCCTGGGAGGATGCAATGTCAGAGACTGCATTGTTCTGCCTTTGAGCCCCATAATCTCTCTGCAACTTGAGAAGGGAAGGATAGGTGTCCACTATAAGTGTTCTACTGAACACGAGAGGCTGTCAACTACATCACCGACCTACATCATCTCTTCCATGTAAACAATGACCCTAGAGCAGATGGATCTAAACTCTCCCACCTCTGTACACATTCTCAATGCTTTTTTTTTTACCTCCATAGCCCATACACAATTTGAGCTCTCTAGCATAAGAACCCCAGGTTCTCCCATCTCTCTGCATATTTTTAGTATAGGCCTCTCTAGAGATGTATAATTCCGGTTCTCTGTTGTAGAATTTTCCTTGATAGAGCCTGAGAAATACCTTACAGCAATGCCAGCTAAATGTCTCTTCTGTATAAACTCTGGGTTCTGATCACCATCTTTATTAGCACAGGCTTGCAAGCTTTCTCAAAAGCAGGTATCGAGCAGTATGTGTAGCTTATTAAACTGTTACTCCAATATTACTCAAAATGTCTCTCCAAGTTCTTGAATGTTGAGTGCCCTTCAATTCTCAAAGAAATACAGTACACCTTGGTACTATGCTGTGACAGAGAGGAGCTTTGCTGCTGGGGGGGGGGGGGTAGATTTAGAGGAGCAAGCCTCAGGTTTAACTCCAGAATATCGTGGCTGACAGATACTAATATGGCTTCAAACTGTGCAGTAATACTTATTGACTTGATATCTGTAAGGCTTCACAGGATAACTAACGGCTAGATTTAGAGTTTTGTCGGTAAGGACCCGCGTAGCTAACGCCGGCTTTTTTCTGGCCGCACCATAAAAATAACTCTGGTATTGAGAGTCCACATAAAGGCTGCGTTAGGCTCCAAAAAAGGAGCGTAGAGCATATTTAACGCAGCTTCAACTCTCGATACCAGAGTTGCTTACGCAAGCGGCCAGCCTAAAAAACGTGCTTGTGCACGATTCTCCCATAGGAAACAATGGAGCTGTTTGAGCTGAAAAAAAATCCTAACACCTGCAAAAAAGCCGCGTTCAGCTCCTAACGCAGCCCCATTGTTTGCTATGCGGAAACACTTCCTACGTCTGCACCTAACACTCTAACATGTACCCCGAGTCTAAACACCCCTAGCCTTACACTTATTAACCCCTATTCTGCCGCCCCCGCTATCGCTGACCCCTGCATATTATTATTAACCCCTAATCTGCCGCTCCGTAAACCGCCGCTACTTACATTATCCCTATGTACCCCTAATCTGCTGCCCTAACATCGCCGACCCCTATATTATATTTATTAACCCCTAATCTGCCCCCCACAACGTCGCCTCCACCTGCCTACACTTATTAACCCCTAATCTGCCGACCGGACCGCACCGCTATTATTATAAAGTTATTAACCCCTAATCCGCCTCACTAACCCTATAATAAATAGTATTAACCCCTAATCTGCCCTCCCTAACATCGCCGACACCTAACTTCAAACATTAACCCCTAATCTGCCGACTGGAGCTCACCGCTATTCTAATAAATGTATTAACCCCTAAAGCTAAGTCTAACCCTAACACTAACACCCCCCTAAATTAAATATAATTTAAATCTAACGAAATTAATTAACTCTTATTAAATAAATTATTCCTATTTAAAGCTAAATACTTACCTGTAAAATAAATCCTAATATAGCTACAATATAAATTATAATTATATTATAGCTATTTTAGGATTAATATTTATTTTACAGGCAACTTTGTAATTATTTTAACCATGTACAATAGCTATTAAATAGTTAAGAACTATTTAATAGTTACCTAGTTAAAATAATTACAAAATTACCTGTAAAATAAATCCTAACCTAAGTTACAATTAAACCTAACACTATACTATCATTAAATTAATTACATAAAATACCTACAATTACCTACAATTAAACCTAATACTACACTATCAATAAATAAATTAAATACAATTCCTACAAATAAATACAATTAAATAAACTAACTAAAGTACAAAAAATTAAAAAGAACTAAGTTACAAAAAATAAAAAAATATTTACAAACATAAGAAAAATATTACAACAATTTTAAACTAATTACACCTACTCTAAGCCCCCTAATAAAATAACAAAGACCCCCAAAATAAAAAATGCCCTACCCTATTCTAAATTACTAAAGTTCAAAGCTCTTTTACCTTACCAGCCCTGAAGAGGGCCCTTTACGGGGCATGCCCCAAGAAGTTCAGCTCTTTTGCCTGTAAAAAAAAACATACAATACCCCCCCAACATTTCAACCCACCACCCACATACCCCTAATCTAACCCAAACCCCCCTTAAATAAACCTAACACTAAGCCCCTGAAGATCATCCTACCTTGTCTTCACCTCACCAGGTATCACCGATCCGTCCTGGCTCCAAAATCTTCATCCAACCCAAGCGGGGGCTGGCGATCCATCATCCGGTGGCTGAAGAGGTCCAGAAGAGGCTCCAAAGTCTTCATCCTATCCGGGAAGAAGAGGCGATCTGGACCGGCAACCATCTTGATCCAAGCGGCATCTTCTATCTTCATCCGATGACGACCGGCTCCATCCTGAAGACCTCCACCGTGGACCCATCTTCTTCCGGCGACGTCCAACTGAAGAATGACGGTTCCTTTAAGGGACGTCATCCAAAATGGCGTCCCTCGAATTCCGATTGGCTGATAGGATTCTATCAGCCAATCGGAATTAAGGTAGGAATATTCTGATTGGCTGATGGAATCAGCCAATCAGAATCAAGTTCACTCCGATTGGCTGATCCAATCAGCCAATCAGATTGAGCTCGCATTCTATTGGCTGTTCCGATCAGCCAATAGAATGCGAGCTCAATCTGATTGGCTGATTGGATCAGCCAATCGGATTGAACTTGATTCTGATTGGCTGATTCCATCAGCCAATCAGAATATTGCTACCTTAATTCCGATTGGCTGATAGAATCCTATCAGCCAATCGGAATTCGAGGGACGCCATCTTGGATGACGTCCCTTAAAGGAACCGTCATTCTTCAGTTGGACGTTGCTGGAAGAAGATGGGTCCGCGGTGGAGGTCTTCAGGATGGAGCCGGTCGTCATCGGATGAAGATAGAAGATGCCGCTTGGATCAAGATGGTTGCCGGTCTGGATCGCCTCTTCTTCCCGGATAGGATGAAGACTTTGGAGCCTCTTCTGGACCTCTTCAGCCACCGGATGATGGATCGCCAGCCCCCGCTTGGGTAGGATGAAGATTTTGAAGCCAGGACGGATCGGTGATACCTGGTGAGGTGAAGACAAGGTAGGATGATCTTCAGGGGCTTAGTGTTAGGTTTATTTAAGGGGGGTTTGGGTTAGATTAGGGGTATGTGGGTGGTGGGTTGTAATGTTGGGGGGGGGGGGTATTGTATGTTTTTTTTTACAGGCAAAAGAGCTGAACTTCTTGGGGCATGCCCCGCAAAGGGCCCTGTTCAGGGCTGGTAAGGTAAAAGAGCTTTTAACTTTAGTAATTTAGAATAGGGTAGGGCATTTTTTATTTTGGGGGTCTTTGTTATTTTATTAGGGGGCTTAGAGTAGGTGTAATTGGTTTAAAATTGTTGTAATATTTTTCTTATGTTTGTAAATATTTTTTTATTTTTTGTAACTTAGTTCTTTTTTATTTTTTGTACTTTAGTTAGTTTATTTCATTGTAGTTATTTGTAGATATTGTATTTAATTAATGTATTGATAGTGTAGTGTTAGGTTTAATTGTAGGTAATTATAGGTATTTTATTTAATTAATTTAATGATAGTATAGTGTTAGGTTTAATTGTAACTTAGGTTAGGATTTATTTTACAGGCAATTTTGTAATTATTTTAACTAGGTAGCTATTAAATAGTTCTTAACTATTTAATAGCTATTGTACCTGGTTAAAATAATTACAAAGTTGCCTGTAAAATAAATATTAATCCTAAAATAGCTACAATGTAATTATAATTTATATTGTAGCTATATTAGGATTTATTTTACAGGTAAGTATTTAGCTTTAAATAGGAATAATTTATTTAATAAGAGTTAATTAATTTTGTTAGATTAAAATTATATTTAATTTAGGGGGGTGTTAGTGTTAGGGTTAGACTAAGCTTTAGGGGTTAATACATTTATTAGAATAGCGGTGAGCTCCGGTCAGCAGATTAGGGGTTAATAATTGAAGTTAGGTGTCGGCGATGTTAGGGAGGGCAGATTAGGGGTTAATACTATTTATTATAGGGTTAGTGAGGCGGATTAGGGGTTAATAACTTTATTATAGTAGCGGTGCGGTCCGCTCGGCAGATTAGGGGTTAATAAGTGTAGGCAGGTGGAGGCGACGTTGAGGGGGGCAGATTAGGGGTTAATAAATATAATATAGGGGTCGGCGGTGTTAGGGGC
Organism: Bombina bombina; assembly: GCF_027579735.1. Classification (NCBI taxonomy): domain Eukaryota; kingdom Metazoa; phylum Chordata; class Amphibia; order Anura; family Bombinatoridae; genus Bombina; species Bombina bombina. The sequence continues at coordinate 1,363,383,174 of NC_069499.1, forward strand.
AGCAGATTAGGGGTACATAAGGATAACGTAGGTGGCGGCGCTTTGCGGTCGGCAGATTAGGGGTTAATAAGTGTAGGTAGCTGGCGGCGACGTTGTGGGGGGCAGATTAGGGGTTAATAAATATAATATAGGGGTCGGCGGTGTTAGGGGCAGCAGATTAGGGGTACATAAGGATAACGTAGTTGGCGGTCGGCAGATTAGGGGTTAAAAAAAATTAATCGAGTTGCGGCGATGTGGGGGGACCTCGGTTTAGGGGTACATAGGTAGTTTATGGGTGTTAGTGTACTTTAGAGTACAGTAGTTAAGAGCTTTATAAAC
>NC_069499.1:1363388491-1363467443 GCF_027579735.1 Bombina bombina
AAAGTCCCCCCTAACAGTAAAACCTCCCCACCCACCAAACCCCCCAAAATAAAACAACCTAACACTAAAAAAAACCTAAACTACCCATTGCCCTGAAAAGGGCATTTGTTGGGCATTGTCCTTAAAAAGGCATTTAGCTCTTTTACTGCCCACCCTAATCTAAATAAAACAACCCCCCCCAAAAAATTACTTTAAAAACCCCTAAGTCTAACCCCCAAGTTGTTACTCACCATTCCTGAAGTCCGGCAGAGAAGATCCTGTTCCAGGCGGTCAAGTCTTCTTCCAAGCAGCGACTCTTCTTTCTTCTTCCAGGAACATCCGGCGTGGAGCGGAGCTGAAAACCGATGACCGCGGAGCTGAAGACCGGTGACCCTGGAACTGAAGACCGGCGACCGCCTTGCCATGGAGCGTGGAGGATCCTCTTCGTACGATCTCTGCCGTACACTGGATAGAGAATTCAAGGTAAGCGGATTAAAAATGGTGCACCTTGAATTTCTATTGGCTGATTTGATTCTTCAAATTCAAATCAGCGAATAGGATGAAAGCTACCCAAATCCTATTGGCTGTTCCAATCGGCCAATAGAATTTTAGTAGCTCTCATCCAGTCTTCAGTTCCAGTGTCGCCAGTCTTCAGCTCCGCGGTCATCGGTCTTCAGCTCTGCTCCGCGCCGGATGTTCCTGGAAGAAGAAAGAAGAGGTCGCCGCTTGGAAGAAGACTTCACCGCCTGAAACAGGACCTTCTCCACCGGACTTCAGGAACGGTGAGTAACAACCTGGGGGTTAGACTTAGGGTTTTTTTTTTTTTTTTGAAAACTTTATTTATAGAAAAGAATCCAAGACATACATGGCAAGCACAGTCTCAATAATGCAGATGTAACAAAATGATCACTTGCAAGGTAAAACAATTTACAGAGCATGTTGTAAAAAAAAAAAAAAAAAAAAAAAATGAAATCTCCATGCATGCCCTTGGACTCAACATTTTCCAAGAACATTTCTTATACAAATAAACAAAGAAAAACATAACAGCTGAGAACAGAAAAGGAAAAGGTAACATATAGAGATAAAGAGAGAGAAAGAAGAGAGAAGAGGAAAACACACAACATTCATACTTACCCAGAGCACCTCAGGGTCCCCCCCCTCCAACAGGCAGATCAATCATGGACCTGATCCGAAGACAGACACCAGTTGCCTTTGAGATTTTCATTGAGAACATACTGACTATTTTTAATGGGAAGGAGAACTCTATCTCTCACTATATCTGGTAAATGCAGCAAGTAGACCTCCCATTTAAGGAAAAAAAATTTAACTCTCTTCTCAGGGTCACCCCTAGTATCCGCCTGCTCAACCAGCATCTGATTATGTATTGTCTTAAGTAGTTGTTGAAAAGGTAAGGTCAGATCCCCCGTCCACTCCCTCAGAATGATCTGTTTAGCTAGCATAAGAACTGTAGTTATGAAGATGTCATACTTGTATGTCAGGTCTCTAGGTGTCAAAAAGATCACATGCTGCGCCGAGAGGGACACGGTTTGTTTAGTTAATTTGGTTAGCCAGTACGAAATTCTTTGCCAAAATTTTTGTAGTTTGGGGCAACACCATAACAGGTGGACCCAATCAGGAGAATCAAGGCTACATTTACTACATGAATTGAGTGCCCCCTGAACCCATTTAGCCCTCAAGCCAGGAGTGATATAAGCTTGATGTACAAATTTCAGATGTGATTCCCTCAATTTCGCAGAGATAGTACTTTGGTGTGCCCTCTCGAAGCTCATAGCGATCAATGATGAGTCCACCTCTAATTCCCCAAAATGGGACCATTTTGATACCATTCCATGAAGCATGGAGTCCTCAAAATGGCGGAGCAGCAAGTTGTATGTATATGAGAGCTTAAAAGAACCCAGCTTCGCCAAAGCGCAGAGCTTATCTAAATTAGAAGACCCCGTGGATAGCAGCCCCCCTGAGATTAGGGTAGATATGTAATGTCGGCATTGGAAGTATGCAAACCTGTGTGTGTGTGGGAGGTTATAACGTGATTGTAGGTTTTGGAAAGGCAAGTCTTGTAAGTCGTAGTCTTTGCCATGTCTGAAATGCCTGCGTAGTGTACCCAGGAAGGAAGTCCAGGTTGCCCTGGATTGGGAGATATTTACTAGCCGATCGCTGTAAACCCCAGAGTCTACAAATCTTGGCCCAGGCTCTCAGGGGATCCCTAAACAGTATATGGTTTTGAATAAGCGGGGATAGTGAATTCAGATCCGCGTGGGGCAGAAAAGCTAAATGTAGTGGTTTAATGATGTTAGACTCTAGGTCAGGGACGGTATAGCAGTCCTTCCCCACCAGCCAATCCAGAACGAATCTGGAGAGGGCGCCCAGTTATACCACACTATCGGCTAGATTTAGAGTTTGGCGGTAGCCGTGAAAACCAGCGTTAGAGGCTCCTAACGCTGGTTTTAGGCTACCGCCGGTATTTGGAGTCAGTGATTAAAGGGTCTAATGCTCACTTTTCAGCTGCAACTTTTCCATACCGCAGATCCCCTTACGTCAATTGCGTATCCTATCTTTTCAATGGGATCTTTCTAACGCCGGTATTTAGTCGTTTCTGAAGTGAGCGTTAGAGCTCTAACGACAAAACTCCAGCCGCCTGAAAAAAGCAGGAGTTAAGAGCTTTCTGGGCTAACGCCGGTTCATAAAGCTCTTAACTACTGTACCCTAAAGTACACTAACACCCATAAACTACCTATGTACCCCTAAACCGAGGTCCCCCCACATCGCCGCCACTCGATTAAAATTTTTTAACACCTAATCTGCCGACCGCCACCTACGTTATACTTATGTACCCCTAATCTGCTGCCCCTAACCCCGCCGACCCCTGTATTACATTTATTAACCCCTAACCTGCCCCCCACAATGTCGCCGCCAGCTACTTACAATAATTAACCCCTAATCTGCCGACCGCAAAGCGCCGCCACCTACGTTATCCTTATGTACCCCTAATCTGCTGCCCCTAACACCGCCGACCCCTATATTATATTTATTAACCCCTAATCTGCCCTCCCTAACATCGCCGACACCTAACTTCAATTATTAACCCCTAATCTGCCGACCGGACCTCACCGCTATTCTAATAAATGTATTAACCCCTAAAGCTAAGTCTAACACTAACACTAACACCCCCCTAACTTAAATATAATTTACATCTAACGAAATAAATTAACTCTTATTAAATAACTTATTCCTATTTAAAGCTAAATACTTACCTGTAAAATAAATCCTAATATAGCTACAATATAAATTATAATTACATTGTAGCTATTTTAGGATTAATATTTATTTTACAGGCAACTTTGTAATTATTTTAACCAGGTACAATAGCTATTAAATAGTTAAGAACTATTTAATAGTTACCTAGTTAAAATAGTAACAAATTTACCTGTAAAATAAATCCTAACCTAAGTTATAATTAAACCTAACACTACCCTATCAATAAATTAATTAAATAAACTACCTACAATTACCTACAATTAACCTAACACTACACTATCAATAAATAAATTAAATACAATTGCTACAAATAACTACAATTACATAAACTAACTAAAGTACAAAAAATAAAAAAGAACTAAGTTACAAAAAATAAAAAAATATTTACAAACATAAGAAAAATATTACAACAATTTTAAACTAATTACACCTACTCTAAGCCCCCTAATAAAATAACAAAGACCCCCAAAATAAAAAATTCCCTACCCTATTCTAAATTAATAAATGTAAAAGCTCTTTTACCTTACCAGCCCTGAACAGGGCCCTTTGCGGGGCATGCCCCAAGAAAATCAGCTCTTTTGCCTGTAAAAAAAAACATACAATACCCCCCCCAACATTACAACCCACCACCCACATACCCCTAATCTAACCCAAACCCCCCTTAAATAAACCTAACACTAAGCCCCTGAAGATCTTCCTACCTTGTCTTCACCATCCAGATATCAACGATCCGTCCTGGCATCCGGTGCTGAAGAGGTCCAGAAGAGGCTCCAAAGTCTTCCTCCTATCCGGCAAGAAGAGGACATCCGGACCGGCAAACATCTTCTCCAAGCGGCATCTTCGATCTTCTTGCATCTGGTGCGGAGCGGGTCCATCTTGAAGCAGCCGACGCGGATCCATCCTCTTCTTCCGTTGTCTCCCGACGAATGACGGTTCCTTTAAGGGACGTCATCCAAGATGGCGTCCCTTGAATTCCGATTGGCTGATAGGATTCTATCAGCCAATCGGAATTAAGGTAGGAATATTCTGATTGGCTGATGGAATCAGCCAATCAGAATCAAGTTCAATCCGATTGGCTGATCCAATCAGCCAATCAGATTGAGCTCGCATTCTATTGGCTGTTCCGATCAGCCAATAGAATGCGAGCTCAATCTGATTGGCTGATTGGATCAGCCAATAGGATTGAACTTGATTCTGATTGGCTGATTCCATCAGCCAATCAGAATTTTCCTACCTTAATTCCGATTGGCTGATAGAATCCTATCAGCCAATCGGAATTCAAGGGACGCCATCTTGGATGACGTCCCTTAAAGGAACCGTCATTCGTCGGGAGACAACGGAAGAAGAGGATAGATCCGCGTCGGCTGCTTCAAGATGGACCCGCTCCGCACCGGATGCAAGAAGATCGAAGATGCCGCTTGGAGAAGATGTTTGCCGGTCCGGATGTCCTCTTCTTGCCAGATAGGAGGAAGACTTTGGAGCCTCTTCTGGACCTCTTCAGCACCGGATGCCAGGACGGATCGGTGATACCTGGATGGTGAAGACAAGGTAGGAAGATCTTCAGGGGCTTAGTGTTAGGTTTATTTAAGGGGGGTTTGGGTTAGATTAGGGGTATGTGGGTGGTGGGTTGTAATGTTGGGGGGGGGTATTGTATGTTTTTTTTTACAGGCAAAAGAGCTGATTTTCTTGGGGCATGCCCCGCAAAGGGCCCTGTTCAGGGCTGGTAAGGTAAAAGAGCTTTTACATTTGTTAATTTAGAATAGGGTAGGGAATTTTTTATTTTGGGGGTCTTTGTTATTTTATTAGGGGGCTTAGAGTAGGTGTAATTAGTTTAAAATTGTTGTAATATTTTTCTTATGTTTGTAAATATTTTTTTATTTTTTGTAACTTAGTTCTTTTTTATTTTTTGTACTTTAGTTAGTTTATGTAATTGTAGTTATTTGTAGCAATTGTATTTAATTTATTTATTGATAGTGTAGTGTTAGGTTAATTGTAGGTAATTGTAGGTAGTTTATTTAATTAATTTATTGATAGGGTAGTGTTAGGTTTAATTATAACTTAGGTTAGGATTTATTTTACAGGTAAATTTGTTATTATTTTAACTAGGTAACTATTAAATAGTTCTTAACTATTTAATAGCTATTGTACCTGGTTAAAATAATTACAAAGTTGCCTGTAAAATAAATATTAATCCTAAAATAGCTACAATGTAATTATAATTTATATTGTAGCTATATTAGGATTTATTTTACAGGTAAGTATTTAGCTTTAAATAGGAATAAGTTATTTAATAAGAGTTAATTTATTTCGTTAGATGTAAATTATATTTAAGTTAGGGGGGTGTTAGTGTTAGACTTAGCTTTAGGGGTTAATACATTTATTAGAATAGCGGTGAGGTCCGGTCGGCAGATTAGGGGTTAATAATTGAAGTTAGGTGTCGGCGATGTTAGGGAGGGCAGATTAGGGGTTAATACTATTTATGATAGGGTTAGTGAGGCGGATTAGGGGTTAATTACTTTATTATAGTAGCGCTCAGGTCCGCTCGGCAGATTAGGGGTCAATAAGTGTAGGTAGGTGTCGGCGACGTTGTGGGGGGCAGGTTAGGGGTTAATAAATATAATATAGGGGTCGGCGGTGTTAGGGGCAGCAGATTAGGGGTACATAGGGATAACGTAGGTTGCGGCGGTGTACGGAGCGGCAGATTAGGGGTTAATAATAATATGCAGGGGTCAGCGATAGCGGGGGCGGCAGATTAGGGGTTAATAAGGTTAGGGGTGTTTAGACTCGGGGTTCATGTTAGAGTGTTAGGTGCAGACGTAGGAAGTGTTTCCCCATAGGAAACAATGGGGCTGCGTTAGGAGCTGAACGCTGCTTTTTTGCAGGTGTTAGGTTTTTTTTCAGCTCAAACAGCCCCATTGTTTCCTATGGGAGAATCGTGCACGAGCACGTTTTTGAGGCTGGCCGCGTCCGTAAGCAACTCTGGTATCGAGAGTTGCATTTGCGGTAAAAATGCTCTACGCTCCTTTTTTGGAGCCTAACGCAGCATTTGTTTGAACTCTCGATACCAGAGTTAATTTTATGCTGCGGCCAGAAAAAAGCCCGCGGAGCGTTAACAGCCCATCTACCGCCAAACTCCAAATCTAGGCCTAAATTAGGAAGACGAAGCCCACCCCCTCCCACCACCATGGACAAGGGAGTCCTGCCTATTCTATGTTTTTTGCCCTGCCAAACAAAGTCTCCAATGGCGGTTTGTAAGGATGCCGCATCCCTCTGGGTAAGAAGAAAGGGCAACATCTGCAACGGATAAAGAAGTTTAGGCAGGGCAACCATTTTAAAAAGGTGCACCCTACCCGAAAGAGAAAAGGGAAGTTTCATCCAACCCAACAACATCTGCTTAATGTCACCAATAACCCCTCCAAGATTAAGGGAGTACATCATATGAGGGTTAACATGTATCCATATGCCTAGATATTTAAAACTGCCTTCAGTGGTTTTAAGACCAAAGTCTGCTAGAGTCATGTTGCGGGAGTTTTGCAACCAAGTGGCCTCCGATTTATCAATGTTGATTTTGTACCCTGAGAACCTGCCAAAATCATTGATAACGTCCAAAAGAGGCCGTAAATTAACACAAGGATCGCCTACAAAAAGCAGTAAGTCATCGGCGTAAAGTGATAAATGTTGCTTTTGACCACATATGTCTAAACCGGCACCGTGTTTCCTGATGTAAGATGCCAGGGGCTCGATAGCCAAATCAAAGAGGAGAGGGGAGAGGGGACATCCCTGTCTCGTACCCCGTTGTAACGTGAAAGAAGTGGAGAGCCCCCCATTGATTATGAGGGAAGCCTTAGGGGCTGAGTATAATTTTTGTAAGAAGCCAGAAAATGCACCCTGTATACCAAAGCGCGACAATGACGTGTGTAAGTGATCCCACTCAATCCGGTCAAATGCCTTTTCGGCATCCAGTGCCAAAAGGCATGCGTCAGGTAGCTGGGAGGGGGACTATGCATGTGCGTTGTACCAATAATGGGACATGACGCCAAGTATCTTTCTAATATTTATCACCGATGACCGATGACCTGCCCTTCACAAAGCCCGTTTGATCTGTATGAACAATATGTGGTAGGACCTTCGCCAACCTATCTGCCAAGATTTTTGTTAAAAGTTTATAATCCCCATTTAACAGGGAGATCGGGCGATATGAAGAAGTTTGGGTGGGATCACTATCAGGTTTCAATAGGAGACATATGTTGCCCTCAGAGAATCTGTCATTCAATTGTTCAGTGCCCACCAGGTAGGCAGAATACAGGGATGAGAGGACTGGTGCTAATTCCTCCTCCAATAACTTAAAATATTCCACAGGTAGCCCATCCGGGCCTGCTGCTTTGCCCAATTTACTCTGCCGTATGGCCCTGAGAACCTACTGGGAACTTATGGGAGAATTCAACAAGGAGGACTGCTCCTCTGTAAGGGTGGGAAGTTGTACTGCGTCCCAGAAGGCACGCTTTGCTTCCGTGTGGATGGGCTGTTTAGAGTACAAGGAAGAGTAATAGTCTGCGAATTCAGTCATGATTTCCTTAGCGTTAGCAGTTAGAGTACCCTTAGAATTAATAGCTAAAATTTGGGACTTGGGTTTATAAGAGTGAACTATTTTGGCCAGTAATTTACCGGCCTTGTTACCATGTCGGTAATAGCGACCTTGCCGGTGGATATTAACTTTGTTATCTTGTTGAGCTAAGAAAGTGTCCCTTGTCTGTTTAAGATCATAGTAGGATTTCCTAGATGCTGGCGTGGGGGTAGTTAGATAGTTATTGTAAGCTGCAGTAAGTTGGGAAAGAAGAGCCCCGTCCACCCTTGTAAGTTGTTATGATGTGCTGTAAAAGAGGTTATATGGCCTCTCATTACCGCTTTTGAGGCGTGCCAGAACAAATCTGGAGCCCCCAAATGGGAGGCATTGTCTGATGCATAGTGTGCCCAGGATGCTTTCAAGTGTTGATGGAACTCAATATTGTTATATAGGTGGAGAGGAAATCTCCAACTTCTGTTTAGAGGTTTGGGGAGTTGGGGCTGCAGCATCAAGGTAATTGGGGCATGATCTGATATAGTGACCTGACCAATACTCGTGGAGAGGATCTGCGGCGTTATGCTTGGGGAAGTTAGAAAATAATCAATATGAGACATGGTATGATGTGTTTTTGAGAGGCAAGTGAAATCTCTCCCATCTGGGTTTCTTGCTCTTCATACATCCAGCAGGTTCAGAGTCTCCTTGAAGGAGCCAATCAGGGATACTTCACATTTGTATCGAATCACATGTTTTTTTAAAGTTCTAGTGATTGAGGGGTCTTTAAACCTATCCAGGGGGAGAGCCTGAGCCAAGTTGAAATCACCTCCCATGATTAAAGGGGCACTATGTGTGGCCAGTATTGCCAATAAAGTCGTCCAAAAGTGTGGGTCATGGGCATTAGGGCCATAAAGATTACAGAGAGTGTATGTAGAGTTGTTGATCTGGAGCGATGCGACTATATACCTTCCCTTTTTATCTATGTCCACTCCTGACAAGGAGGCCGCTAAACCCTTTCGCACTAGGATGGCAACTCCTCTCTTCATACCCTCTGTAGGGGAGCTTAGAACCTGTCCCACCCATCGGATTTTTAACTTCTCATGTTCCTCAACCATCAATTTTGTCTCCTGGAGCATAGCAATGTCAGCCCTCAGCTAGTTTAGGTGATGGAGAATCCTGCTTCTCTTTGCCAGGGACGTGATGCCCCCCACATTCCACGCTATTATTTTAAAGGGAAGAGTCATGTCTACAGAGTGCAAAGATAGAAAGTGTGCGTCGCGGTGAATGTTACCCAACTAGGTGTCTCATGTGATGTCTGAGGTGTAGATAGCAACAATTGACTTACAGTTATGTGAGAACGTAGATGAATCCTCAAGAATGCTTGGCGTGACGAAGGGGGGGGGGGACCAGAGGCCTCCAGGTCGCAATCCAGCAGTCACTACAAAGGAAGTAAGAACATACAGCAGCATTAGTGATACATAGAAGAAAGAAGTCAGCGACCATAGCTACATTTGTACCAATGAATACTGTCAGCAAGGCAATCTGTCTATAATGGAACTGAAAGAATCGCAAAATCACATTGCAACAGTAGGGAGCATAACAGCCTAGATCTAGAAGTCTGCCTAGGGGAGGGAAGGTAAGGTGCGATAAAGTCAGACCAAAACCTAGGATGTTCAATATAACTTTAAGATGAGAAATTGTACCAGGGGTTCCTGCACCTGTTAGGGGCAAGGAAGTGGACCCAATGCAGACAGGTGAGGGTAGAAGTGAGTAATGAAGTTGTTTATACTTGGTGTCAATACCCTGGGGCCAAAACACTGCAGCGATACCAGCAGCCGTATATATCAAAGGGCAAGTGGCGGACAGAGGGTCTCCACAGGTTTTTATGAGGGGCAAATCAGAGGCTAGGTGTATTGGGGGACAAAGGGGAAACCAGCAATAACTGAGAACTTTCTTAATAACACACATATTAGAACCAAGATTTAAGTACATTGAATAATATCTCCCAACCTTATTAATACTATGCATATTAAAATGTAAACTTGTACAAACAGTGTGACAACAGAGAGAACATGTTGTCATTTGCGGAGCCGTGCATCCAGCCACAGTTAGAACTGGAAAATAGAACCAGAACCACAGGCTCCTCAAGAGCAAGGTACACATTGTGAGAAACATGATGTGCAAAAAAAGAAACTGTGAACGTTAATACTTAATAGAGTCTCATCATCCATTGTCCTGCTTCCGCTCTGATGCCAGGTATGCCTGCGCTGCCGCGGGCGTATGGAAGGTTTTGGGGCCAGAGAGGCTTTGGATCTTCAGAGTAGCAGGGAACATAAGTGCAAATTTATGCCCCTGTTCATGAAGAGTGGAGCAGATGGAAGCAAAGTCCTTACGCCTCTTAGTAACCTCAACTGAGAAGTCCTGAAATAGTAAGAGGCGGTGGTCTTCAAAGATGACTTCTTTGGCCGCCCTGTAGGCTCATAGGATCGCCAGCTTGTCCTGGAAGTTTAAGCATTTAAAAATTACTTGTCGTGGCTTCTCCCTGGGATTATCCAGATATCTGTTGGGGCCTATGCGATGTGATCTTTCAATGTCCAGAGGTAAACAGTCCTGAGGTAGGCCCAGAATTTTTGGGAGAGTCAAAGCGGCAAACTCTAGCAGATCTTTATCTTTAATGGATTCAGGGACGCCTATAATTCGAAGATTATTTCGCCTGCTGCTATTTTCCAGGTCCTCCACTTTATCCATCAGTTGCTGATTTTGTTTCAGTAGGCGTTTTAGAGAGATGTCTGATTCCTGCTGCCTATCTTCAACCCCAGAAATTCTTTGTTCCGCAGCCGACATACGTGTAGAAAAAAGCCGCACTTCGCTGGTTAAGGTGTCTACACCAGCCTGCAAGCTATCCATTTTTGGTAAGAAGAAAGCCTTGAGCTCCTGCAAAAGCGAGGAGTGGTCTCCTGAAGTACCGCCTTCAGCATCTGCAAATGAAGGGTTTGCCTGTGTTTCTGTTAAGGGCTTTAGTCTTTTTTCCTGGTTCTTTGATCTGTGACTCATGGTGCTACTTGAAGGCGAGGGCAGCCTGTGAAAATACTCGTCCACTTTCATAGAACAAAATGCAGAAAAGGCAGGGAGTACTGTAACACTGTGAAGAGACCACTAGATGGCACTGCTGTATTGTATAGTGCAGCAATCAAGTGAGTTATGTGGAGGGGAAATGGAGGAGAAGAAAAAACAAATAATAAAGTTGCAGACACCACATCCCAGGATGCAGATTTTTTTGTCTTTCTCTTTCTTCTTTTAAAAAAAAGAAAATTTTTTTTTTTTAGCTGTACCAGCTATGCAGATAGAAATGCTCTTCTCTTCTGTCCAGCAGGCCTCCCATACAAAACTGATGGATCACAAATACAATCCTGAAAAATTAAGCTATACCAGCTGTGAGATTAGAAATGTCTTTATATATCAATATGTGGCTTGAACAGGGGTTATCACACTGATCAGATCCCAAGCAATATATGTACTCATACAATTCACCCCTTAGCAACCGCAGGGGCACAGGAAAATATGGAAGGTTGAGATCGCCTTGGGGAGAGTATAGCAGCAAAAAGTTTAGCTCCTAAAGTGGTTGTTGTGATGTTAATAAGCTAAAGCAGGCTGATATGAGAGGTGTTTTTTGTGTGTAACTACACCCCTTCTATATCTGTCCAGAGTGCGCAGCAACCTCTCATAAGCACAGAGAGAATGTCCCCCAGGGTACCCGTTACCTGGGCACTGTTATGTCACAGCCTAAGGTGCAGCGGTTTTAACCGCCTGTCTGATGTCCTGCAACGCCTCAGCCTCTCACCCGACCCTCCCGGTAGTCACACTCAGGACCGGTCTGCTTGTGGGGGCCTGACTGGGCTAAAATTATCACGGAGGTGATGGGGAGGGTTCCTCCAAGATGGCGCCGATCAGCGCTGCTGTTCGCGCCGTGTGGCACAGTTTTCTAAGCCTTCCAAGGCAAGGGCGATTTCCAGCCCTTCATGAATGTTCTCTGGCCAGATGGGGTACCCTAGAGGGCTACCCAGCAAGGCAGCGTCGTGGGAAAAGTCCAGACTTAGGGTTTTTTAAGGGTTTTTGGGGGGGGGGGTTGTTTTATTTAGATTAGGGTGGGCAGTAAAAGAGCTAAATGCCCTTTTAAGGGCAATGCCCAACAAATGCCATTTTCAGGGCAATGGGTAGTTTAGGTTTTTTAGTGTTAGGTTCTTTTATTTTGGGGGGTTTGGTGGGTGGGGGGGTTTATTGTTAGGGGGCACTTTGTGTATTTTGTTGCAAAAGAGCTGATTATCTTGGGGCAATGCCCTGCAAAAAGACCTTTTAAGGACTACTGGTAGTTTATTCTTAGAGTAGGGAGTGTTTTTATTTTGGGGGGCTTTTTTATTTTCATAGGGATTAGGTATAATGTTTTAAAATTTGGTAATTTTGTTTTTTATTTTATGTAATCTTATTTTTTTATTTTCTGTAATTGTAGCTTAAAGGGACAGTCTACACCAGCATTTTAATTTTGATTAGACTGTCCATTTAATTTATACTTAGTTTATTTTTATTTTTAAAGTAGTGTTAGGTTTTTTTATTTTAATAGTAAATGTAGTATTTTGTAATTTAGGTAATTTGGGTTTATTTAGGGGGTGTTAGGTTAGGGGTTAGGTTTATATTTATTGTAGGCTTTGGTGCTTTAGGGGTTAATACTTTAATAGGTAGTTTGCGTTGTGGGTTAATGGCGCATTAGGGGTTAATAGTTTTAATAAGTCGTTTGCGATGTTGGGGTTGGTGGATATAGGGGTTAATAATTTAGTTATTACTTGCAGTGGGGGTTTGATGGCGGATGTAGGGGTTAATAGTTTAATTAGGCTTATTGCATTGTGGGGGGGTTGTCAGTTTAGGGGTTAAAACTTTTATTAGTTGAGGTGTGGGTTTGATGGTGGATATAGGGGTTAATACACTTAGTATTTGCGGTGCGGGATTGCGGTTGACAGGTAGATAGATATTGCGTTAGGTGTTAGTTTATTTTTTAAGGCATTTTCAGGAGTTATGATGCTCCCATACTCAGCGGAAGGCCTGCTGCGGCTACCTTGTATGGCGAGGTGAAAATGGAGTAAGATTTCTCCATTTTCGCCATGTAAGTCCGTGTTAGCTTATGTGAGTAAAAATTGCAAGCGACGGGTGAAATAAACGCGCATAACTTGCATGCTACGCCGTATATGTAATACCAAAATCGCGTAAAAATCTGTGTCACCGGCTTTTGCAGGTGATGCCGCATATGTAATGAGGCACTAGGTTTCTGTATTGCAAAGTAACTCCATGGGCGTGAGCACAATGTTATCTATATGGCACATATGCACTAACATCCTCTAGTTATGAAAAATATCAAAATCCATTTAGACAAGAGGCGGCCTTCAAGGGCTTAGAAATTAGCATATGAGCCTACCTAGGTTTTGCTTTCAACTAAGAATACCAAAAGAACAAAAAAGTAAATTGGAAAGTTGTTTAAAATTACATGCCCTTTCTGAATCATGGAAATTTTTAAGTAGACTGTGCCTTTAAATTTATTAATATTCTAATAAATTGCTTTTTGTTTCTGAAAAACAGTGAGCTTCTTGTTATTTAACAGGATGTTATTATTTATGAATTTATCAAAGGTGCATAGAATAACAGGATCTGGTAAAGCTGGAGAACTGGGTGAGGCTAATAAAGCTTTCTCTGGGATAGAGTCTGCTAAATTCACTAGGACAGGGGTTCTCAAGCCAAGTGAACTCAAGGCCCGGTAAATTTTAGCCGGAGCTGTCCAGGGCCCGGTAATCATTGGGAGTGGGTTGTAAAGTGTGGAGAATTTATATATATATATATATATATATATATATATATATATATATATATATGTGTGTGTGTGACAGTGGGTTAATTTTATACACACACACACACATATATATCCCAATATCCCACTGACACCAATTAACTATTATTTAATTAACCCACTGTACACCAATGTATTTTTTAAATATATATATATACTGTATATATATATATATATATATATATCCCACTGACACCAATTAATTATTATATAATTAACCCACTGTACAGAAATGTTATATATATATATATATATATATATATATATATATATATATATATACACACACACACACACATTGGTGTACAGTGGGTTAATTATATAATAATGGCTATGTTGAGTGGTGGGCCTGTCAGAGTGAGCGTTGGGTCGCGGCCCACCAGTAGGGCCGTCGCGGCCCGGCAGTGGGCCGCGGCCCGGTTGTTGAGAATCACGGCACTAGGAGGTATCTTCAGTAGTGATGTCGTGAACATAAAAATTTGGGTTCGCGAACGGCGAACGGGAACTTTCTCAAATGTTCGCGAACGGGCGAACCGGGCGAACCGCAATAGACTTCAATAGGCAGGCGAATTTTAAAACCCACAGGGACTCTTTCTGGCCACAATAGTGATGGAAAAGTTGTTTCAAGGGGACTAACACCTGGACTGTGGCATGCCGGAGGGGGATCCATGGCAAAACTCCCATGGAAAATTACATAGTTGATGCAGAGTCTTGTTTTAATCCATAAAGGGCATAAATCACCTAACATTCCTAAATTGTTTGGAATAACGTGCTTTAAAACATCAGTTATGATGTTGTATCAATCAAGTAGTGTAAGGGTTACGCCCGCTTCACAGTGACAGACCAAACTCCCCGTTTAACACGTGTGAAGGAAACTGACTGAAATTATTTCACAATTCACAGTCAAATTTCTAGTTTTTTTTTTTAATGTATACTACTGTTACACCAGATATGAGTTGCACTGGTGTGACACTGCGGAGGGTTAGAGAGCGGTTTTGGGGGGAATCAGGGATGTTGGGGGCTAAGGGGGGGATGCTACACCACAGCATATGTAAATATGCTTAAAATATATATATATATTTTTTAAAAAAACTTTTATTTTAGTACTGGCACACTTTTTTTTATTTGATCGCATTTGGCGGTGAAATGGTGACATGAAATATACCAAAATGGGCCTAGATCAATAATTGGGGTTGTCTACTACCCTACACTAAAGCTAAAATTACCCCAAAAAGCTCCCTACATGCTCCCTAATTAACCCCTTCACTGCTGGGCATAATACACGTGTGGTGCACAGTGGCATTTAGCGGCCTTCTAATTACCAAAAAGCAATGCCAAAGCCATATATGTCTGCTATTTCTGAACAAAGGGGATCCCAGAGAAGAATTTACAACCATTTATGCCATAATTGCACAAGCTGTTTGTAAATAATTTCAGTGAGAAACCGAAAGTTTGTGAAAAAATTTGTGAAAAAGTGAACGATTTTTTGTATTTGATCGCATTTGGCGGTGAAATGGTGGCATGAAATATACCAAAATTGGCCTAGATCAATACTTTGGGATGTCTTCTAAAAAAATATATATACATGTCAATGGATATTCCGGGATTCCTGAAAGATATTAGTGTTCCAATGTAACTAGTGCTAATTTTGAAAAAAAGTGGTTTGGAAATAGCAAAGTGCTGCTTGTATTTATGGCCCTATAACTTGCAAAAAAAGCATAGAACATGTAAATATTGGGTATTTCTGAACTCAGGACAAAATTTAGAAACTATTTAGCATGGTTTTTTTTTTGGTGGTTGTAGATGTGTAACAGATTTTGGGGGTCAAAGTTAAAAAAAAGTGTGTTTTTTTCCATTTTTTTCCTCATATTTTATAAATTTTTTATAGTAAATTATAAGATATGATGAAAATAATGGTATCTTTAGAAAGTACATTTAATGGCGAGAAAAACTGTATATAATATGTGTGGGTACAGTAAATGATTAAGAGGAAAATTACAGCTAAACACAAACACCGCAAAAAATTAAAAATAGCCTTGGTCCCAAACGGACAGAAAATGGAAAAGTGCTGTGGTCATTAAGGGGTTAATGTACACTACTGTTACACCAGATATGAGTTGCACTGGTGTGACACTGTGCCCTGGCAGGCACTGAAACGCACACGTGTGAAGGAAACTGACTGCTATTATTTCACAGTCAAAAAAGTGTTGTTTTTTTTAAATGTACACTACTGTTACAACAGATATGAGTGGTGGCACTGGGCAAGTGGGCACAGTATACGCTGTGAGCCTGACACACACGCTGGCATGCAGGCAACTGCAATTAGATTACATAGGGAAAAAAAAAAAGCAGACTGATGTTCTAGCCCTAAAAAGGGCTTTTTTGGGTGCTGTCCTTACAGCAGAGATCAGATGAGTCCTTCAGGACTGTAGTGGACACTGAATACACTAGCCTAGCTATAGATTTCCCTATTAAATCAGCAGCAGCTACACTGTCCCTCCTCTCACTAAGAATGCAGTTTCCGAATTAATCTAAAATGGATGCTGTCCAGGAGGAGGGAGGGTCTGGGAGGGAGGGTCTGCTGCTGATTGGCTGGAATGTGCCTGCTGACTGTGAGGTACAAGGTCAAAGTTTACTCAATGATGACGAATAGGGGCGGATCGAACATTGCATATGTTTTCCCGATGCGGCGAACGCGAACAAGCTATGTTCGCCGGGAACTATTCGCCGGAGAACTATTCGCGACATCACTAATCTTCAGTATCATTGACCTCACCTGCCTTTAACTCTGTACATCTGTATTACTTTAAGCAGATGATTCACTCATCTCTCTGTTCACTGGTGAATCCACTGCATACAATAACACTGAAACTGGTGAGCCTGGAGAAGTTTTAGAGGCTACTTAGTAAATTTGCCCACTGTGTCTACTCACTCACTGTCTTATACTCCAACTAGAATTACTAGCAACATTATTATTATTATTATTATTATTATTATTATTATGATTATCATTTACTTGTATTTTACCACAAAATTCCGTAGTATTGGGTACAGAGATAGGGGTATACAATGACAAGGATTTGTTATACGATACAAATACATAACAGACAAAACTAGTACAGAAAGAGGACCCTGCACTGAAGAACTTACAGTCTACAGGTTGAGGGTGACACACAGTAAGGTTTGGGGTAGCTGCCACATGGATTGTAATTGCAGCAGTGAGACAAGGCAGTTCAACATTTAGTTTGAGTAGAGATATAAGCCTCTCTGAATAGGTAGGTTTTCAAAGAGCATCTGAAGCTATACAAGGTTGGAGACAGATGGAGTGGGGTAGAGAGTTTCAGAGGACAGGAGCAATGTGTGAGAAGTCGTGGAGGCGAGAGAGGGAAGTAGAGATAATAGGAGTGGAGAGACAAGGTTGATCCAAACGGGCAGGTCAGGGTTCTTTTTCTCCTGTTCTTTGGTTATTTTATGTAACCTTTCACTAAAGCTCTCTCAATTATTTACTGAATGTGATCTTGGAATAACATAGGAATTAGTGAGATCTGAGAAACTATTAGTGAATCAGGGCCTCTGTGTCATTTCTCTTTCTCTTCTTCCAGGGACGGCTCTGTAATGTTACAGGTTGATGTAGATACCACAAATGGTGGTTTGAAGCTTAATCCAGACTTCCTTGTGGATTTTGGGAAAGAACCAGATGGACCTGTTTTGGCTCACGAGTTACGTTATCCAGGGGGTGACTGCAGCTCTGACATCTGGATCTAAGGACAACAACTAGAAATTCAGATCACAGCTCCAGTAATACATGAGAAATGTCACATGCCTGCATCACATTTTTGCTTTTACTTGGGAACTTTAAAAGGACATTCTTTTAGCTCAAATAAAACTACCCTGTACATTCATTTATAATTTTACTTACTTTTGCCATTGGTAAAAAAGTGTTCCATGCCCCTCTGAGCACTGTTTATGTTTGTCAATTAAGCTAGCACTTATTATGTATGCATGATGGGAAATTTATTGGACATAAATGGCACTCAGTGGGAGACAGAACTTTTTGTTCTTTTTAATACTTCTTTATATATCTGCAGAGAACTTATACTGGATAAATAATGTCTAATTCTGCTTTGTATGCCTAATTGTAACATCCAGTAAAGCAAGGTGAAAAATGTGATTATGAAATTGTGCTGGCCTCCTAGTGTTCTTTAATTGCATTTGTGAAACAATACATTTTTAGATGCTTTTAGATGTTTTTTATTTATCTGTATATACCTATATCTATTCCTATACATATATACAGTATATAGGTATCAGATTCCGATCAGCCAATAGAATGCGAGCTCAGTCTGATTGTCTGATTGGATCAGCCAATCGGATTGAACTTGATTCTGATTGGCTGATTCCATCAGCCAATCAGAATATTCCTACCTTAATTCCGATTGGCTGATAGAATCCTATCAGCCAATCGGAATTCGAGGGACGCCATTTTGGATGACGTCATTTAAAGGAACCGTCATTCGTCGTCTAGTCGTCTGTTGAAGAGGATGTTCCGCGTCGGCTTGGAAGAAGATGGTTCCGCTCTGCTCCAGAAGAAAGAAGATTGAAGATGCGGCTTGATAGAAGACTTCATCCCGATGATGGACTTCCGACTTCAGCCCGATGATGGATTTCTTCAGCCGCCGCTTGGATCCAGACTTCAGCCCGAGGATGGACGTCACTCTTCAGCCCCCCGCTTGGGCTTGGATCAACACTTCCGAGGACCGATCGGTGAACCTGGTATGGTGAAGATAAGGTAGGAAGATCTTCAGGGGCTTAGTGTTAGGTTTATTTAAGGGGGGTTTGGGTTAGATTAGGGGTATGTGGGTGGTGGGTTGTAATGTTGGGGGGGGGGTATTGTATGTGTTTTTTTTACAGGCAAAAGAGCTGAATTTCTTGGGGCATGCCCCGCAAAGGGCCCTGTTCAGGGCTGGTAAGGTAAAAGAGCTTTGAACTTTTTTAATTTAGAATAGGGTAGGGCATTTTTTATTTTGGGGGGCTTTGTTATTTTATTAGGGGGCTTAGAGTAGGTGTAATTAGTTTAAAATTGTTGTAATATTTTTCGAATGTTTGTAAATATTTTTTTATTTTTTGCAACTTAGTTCTTTTTTATTTTTTGTACTTTAGTTAGTTTATTTCATTGTAGTTATTTGTAGATATTTTATTTAAATAATTTATTGATAGTGTAGTGTTAGGTTTAATTGTAGATAATTGTAGGTATTGTATTTAATTAATTTATTGATAGTGTAGTGTTAGGTTTAATTGTAGATAATTGTAGGTAGTTTATTTAATTAATTTATTGATAGTGTAGTGTTAGGTTTAATTGTAACTTAGGTTAGGATTTCTTTTACAGGTAATTTTGTAATTATTTTAACTATTTTAGCTATTAAATAGTTCTTAATTATTTAATAGCTATTGTACCTGGTTAAAATAAATACAAAGTTGCCTGTAAAATAAATATTAATCCTAACATAGCTATAATATAATTATAATTTATGTTGTAGCTATATTAGGGTTTATTTTACAGGTAAGTATTTAGCTTTAAATAGGAATAATTTATTTAATAAGAGTTAATTTATTTCGTTAGAATAAAATTATATTTAACTTAGGGGGGGTGTTAGGGTTAGGGTTAAAATTAGCTTTAGGGGTTAAAAAATGTATTAGAGTATCGGTGAGCTCCGATCGGCAGATTAGGGGTTAAAACTTGAAGTTAGGTGTCGGCGATGTTAGGGAGGGCAGATTAGGGGTTAATACGATTTATTATAGGGTTATTGAGGCGGGAGTGAGGCGGATTAGGGGTTAATAACTTTATTATAGTAGCGGTGAGATCCGCTCGGCAGATTAGGGGTTAATTATTGTAGGTAGCTGGCGGCGACGTTGTGGGGGGCAGGTTAGGGGCTAATAAATATAATATAGGGGTCGGCGGTGTTAGGGGCAGCAGATTAGGGGTACATAAGGATAACGTAGGTGGCGGTCGGCAGATTAGGGGTTAAAAAATTTAATCGAGTGGCGGCGATGTGGGGGGACCTCGGTTTAACGGTACATAGGTAGTTTATGGGTGTTAGTGTACTTTAGAGTACAGTAGTTAGGAGCTTTATAAACCGGCGTTAGCCCAGAAAGCTCTTAACTACTGACTTTTTTCTGCGGCTGGAGTTTTATCGTTAGATTTCTAACGCTCACTTCAGACACGACTCTAAATACCGGAGTTAGAAAGATCCCATTGAAAAGATAGGATACGCAATTGACGTAAGGGGATCTGGGGTATGGAAAAGTTGCGGCTGAAAAGTGAGCGTTAGACCCTTTCCTGACTGACTCCAAATACCGGCGGTAGCCTAAAACCAGCGTTAGGAGCCTCTAACGCTGGTTTTCACGGCTACCGCCAAACTCTAAATCTAGGCCTAAGTAAGATACTCAGCTATTTACCCACACTTTAACACAATTCTACTTTAAAATATCAAAATTTTCACAGATAATTTACTTAGCATCAATGATATAGGTTTAACAATACACAGGCTATGAAATATAGTTTATAAACACAATTTGCTCTTTTCAATCTACCCCAATCTTTTAATACGTTACCAGGATGAACACCAATCGATATCCAATATCTTTCAGCAGGTTTTAATCTCACCTCAGAAATACCAATAAGTATATTTCTTTCATGTAATTAGCAAGAGTCCATGAGCTAGTGACGTATGGGATATACATTCCTACCAGGAGGGGCAAAGTTTCCCAAACCTCAAAATGCCTATAAATACACCCCTCACCACACCCACAAATCAGTTTTACAAACTTTGCCTCCTATGGAGGTGGTGAAGTAAGTTTGTGCTAGATTCTACGTTGATATGCGCTCCGCAGCAGGTTGGAGCCCGGTTTTCCTCTCAGCGTGCAGTGAATGTCAGAGGGATGTGAGGAGAGTATTGCCTGTTTGAATTCAATGATCTCCTTCTACGGGGTCTATTTCATAGGTTCTCTGTTATCGGTCGTAGAGATTCATCTCTTACCTCCCTTTTCAGATCGACGATATACTCTTATATATATACCATTACCTCTGCTGATTTTCGTTTCAGTACTGGTTTGGCTTTCTACAAACATGTAGATGAGTGTCCTGGGGTAAGTAAGTCTTATTTTCTGTGACACTCTAAGCTATGGTTGGGCACTTTTTTAATAAAGTTCTAAATATATGTATTCAAACATTTATTTGCCTTGACTCAGGATGTTCAACATTCCTTATTTTCAGACAGTCAGTTTCATATTTGGGATAATGCATTTGAATCAATCATTTTTTACCCTGTGGGCTGTTAGGCTCGCGGGGGCTGAAAATGCTTCTTTTTATTGCGTCATTCTTGGCGCAGACTTTTTTGGCGCAAAAAATCTTTTCTGTTTCCGGCGTCATACGTGTCGCCGGATGTTGCGTCATTTTTTGACGTTCTTTTGCGCCAAAAATGTCGGCGTTCCGGATGTGGCATAATTTTTGGCGCCAAAAGCATTTAGGCGCCAAATAATGTGGGCGTCCTATTTGGCGCTAAAAAAATATGGGCGTCACTTTTGTCTCCACATTATTTAAGTCTCATTTTTCATTGCTTCTGGTTGCTACAAGCTTGTTCCTTGGCATTTTTCCCATTCCTGAAACTGTCATTTAAGGAATTTGATCAATTTTGCTTTATATGTTGTTTTTTCTCTTACATATTGCAAGATGTCTCACGTTGCATCTGAGTCAGAAGATACTTCAGGAAAATCGCTGTCTGGTGCTGGAACTACCAAAGCTAAGTGTATCTGCTGTAAACATTTGGTAGCTGTTCCTCCAGCTGTTGTTTGTATTAATTGTCATGACAAACTTGTTAATGCAGATAATATTTCCTTTAGTAATGTACCATTGCCTGTTGCAGTTCCTTCAACATCTAAGGTGCAGAATGTTCCTGATAACATAAGAGATTTTGTTTTTGAATCCATCAAGAAGGCTATGTCTGTTATTTCTCCTTCTAGAAAACATAAAAAATCTTTTAAAACTTCTCTCTCTTAAATGAACATCATCATTCTGATTCTGATGACTCTTCTGGTTCAGAGGATTCTGTCTCAGAGATTGATGCTGATAAATCTTCATATTTATTTAAAATGGAATTTATTCGTTCTTTACTTAAAGAAGTACTAATTGCTTTAGAAATAGAGGATTCTGGTCCTCTTTATACTAATTCTAAACGTTTAGATAAGGTATTTAAATCTCCTGTGGTTATTCCAGAAGTTTTTCCTGTTCCTAATGCTATTTCTGAAGTAATTTCCAGAGAATGGGATAAATTGGGTAATTCATTTACTCCTTCTAAACGTTTTAAGCAATTATATCCTGTGCCGTCTGACAGATTAGAATTTTGGGACAAAATCCCTAAAGTCGATGGGGCTATTTCTACCCTTGCTAAACGTACTACTATTCCTACGTCAGATGGTACTTCGTTTAAAGATCCTTTAGATAGGAAAATTGAATCCTTTCTAAGAAAAGCTTATCTGTGTTCAGGTAATCTTCTTAGACCTGCTATATCTTTGGCTGATGTTGCTGCAGCTTCAACTTTTTGGTTGGAGACTTTAGCACAACAAGTAACAGATCATGATTCTCATAATATTATTATTCTTCTTCAACATGCTAATAATTTTATCTGTGATGCCATTTTTTGATATTATCAGAGTTGATGTCAGGTTTATGTCTAGCTATTTTAGCTAGAAGAGCTTTATGGCTTAAAACTTGGAATGCTGATATGTCTTCTAAATCAACTCTACTTTCCCTTTCTTTCCAGGGTAACAAATTATTTGGTTCTCAGTTGGATTCTATTATCTCAACTGTTACTGGTGGGAAAGGAACTTTTTTACCACAGGATAAAAAATCTAAGGGTAAAAACAGGGCTAATAATCGTTTTCGTTCCTTTCGTTTCAACAAAGAACAAAAGCCTGATCCTTCATCCTCAGGAGCAGTTTCAGTTTGGAAACCATCTCCAGTCTGGAATAAATCCAAGCCTTCTAGAAAAGCAAAGCCAGGTTCTAAGTCCACATGAAGGTGCGGCCCTCATTCCAGCTCAGCTGGTAGGGGGCAGGTTACGTTTTTTCAAAGAAATTTGGATCAATTCTGTTCACAATCTTTGGATTCAGAACATCGTTTCAGAAGGGTACAGAATTGGTTTCAAGGTAAGACCTCCTGCAAAGAGATTTTTTCTTTCCCGTGTCCCAGTAAATCCAGTGAAAGCTCAAGCATTTCTGAAATGTGTTTCAGATCTAGAGTTGGCTGGAGTAATTATGCCGGTTCCAGTTCTGGAACAGGGGCTGGGGTTTTATTCGAATCTCTTCATTGTACCAAAGAAGGAGAATTCCTTCAGACCAGTTCTGGATCTAAAAATATTGAATCGTTATGTAAGGATACCAACATTCAAAATGGTAACTGTAAGGACTATCTTGCCTTTTGTTCAGCAAGGGCATTATATGTCCACAATAGATTTACAGGATGCATATCTGCATATTCCGATTCATCCAGATCACTATCAGTTCCTGAGATTCTCTTTCCTGGACAAGCATTACCAGTTTGTGGCTCTGCCGTTTGGCCTAGCTACAGCTCCAAGAATTTTTACAAAGGTTCTCGGTGCCCTTCTGTCTGTAATCAGAGAACAGGGTATTGTGGTATTTCCTTATTTGGACGATATCTTGGTACTTGCTCAGTCTTTACATTTAGCAGAATCTCATACGAATCGATTTGTGTTGTTTCTTCAAGATCATGGTTGGAGGATCAATTCACTAAAAAGTTAATTGATTCCTCAGACAAGGGTAACCTTTCTGGGTTTCCAGATAGATTCAGTGTCCATGACTCTGTCTTTGACAGACAAGAGACGTCTAAATTTGATTTCAGCTTGTCGAAACCTTCAGTCACAATCATTCCCTTCGGTAGCCTTATGCATGGAAATTCTAGGTCTTATGACTGCTGCATCGGACGCGATCCCCTTTGCTCGTTTTCACATGCGACCTCTTCAGCTCTGTATGCTGAATCAATGGTGCAGGGATTACACAAAGATATCTCAATTAATATCTTTAAAACCGATTGTACGACACTCTCTGACGTGGTGGACAGATCACCATCATTTAATTCAGGGGGCTTCTTTTGTTCTTCCGACCTGGACTGTAATTTCAACAGATGCAAGTCTTACAGGTTGGGGAGCTGTGTGGGGATCTCTGATGGCACAAGGAGTTTGGGAACCTCAGGAGTTGAGATTACCGATCAATATTTTGGAACTCCGTGCAATTTTCAGAGCTCTTCAGTCTTGGCCTCTTCTGAAGAGAGAATCGTTCATTTGTTTTCAGACAGACAATGTCACAACTGTGGCATACATCAATCATCAAGGAGGGACTCACAGTCCTCTGGCTATGAGAGAAGTATCTCGAATTCTGAGTGCAACGTAAGAGAACGGCTACAGGGCTACAAACCTACTTAATCCAGTGAAAAAGGGGACAGCAAAAACAAAGTTTGTAAAAGTAAAAAGGCTTTATTGTGTAACACTAAAAACAAGTAGAGCCGTAGCTCAAAACAGCATACACTGACAAAAGGGGTAACAGTGCAGCCCTGTAGCCGTTCTCTTACGTTGCACTTTGTATTCTCATCACGCCTGGACAGAGGCGTGTCGGCTGGGCTCCCTACTTCCGGATTTCTCACACAGTCTGCACGGAGGAGCGGAACGGACGTGACACACTGTTATCTCTCAGACACGCTGAAGTGACGCTGCTCAGTGAAAGGACCCCGGACCCTCGCAGGAACGGTAAGCGCCACACTAGTGGAATTTTCTACTTGCTGTATCTCGAATTCTGGTTTGGGTGGAATCCAGCTCCTGTCTAATCTCTGCGGTTCATATCCCAGGTATAGACAATTAGGAAGCGGATTATCTCAGTCACCAAACGTTGCATCCGGGCGAATGGTCTCTTCACCCAGAGGTATTTCTTCAGATTGTTCAAATGTGGGAACTTCCAGAAATAGATCTGATGGCGTCTCATCTAAACAAGAAACTTCCCAGGTATCTGTCCAGATCCCGGGATCCTCAGGCGGAGGCAGTGGATGCATTATCACTTCCTTGGAAGTATCATCCTGCCTATATCTTTCCGCCTCTAGTTCTTCTTCCAAGAGTAATCTCCAAGATTCTGAAGGAATGCTCGTTTGTTCTGCTGGTAGCTCTGGCATGGCTTCACAGGTTTTGGTATGCGGATCTTGTCCAGATGGCCTCTTGCCAACCGTGGACTCTTCCGTTAAGACCAGACCTTCTGTCGCAAGGTCCTTTTTTCCATCAGGATCTCAAATCCTTAAATTTAAAGGTATGGAGATTGAACGCTTGATTCTTGGTCAAAGAGGTTTCTCTGACTCTGTGATTAATACTATGTTACAGGCTCGTAAATCTGTATCTAGAGAGATATATTATAGAGTCTGGAAGACTTATATTTCTTGGTGTCTTTCTCATCATTTTTCTTGGCATTCTTTTAGAATACCGAGAATTTTACAGTTTCTTCAGGATGGTTTAGATAAAGGTTTGTCCGCAAGTTCCTTGAAAGGACAAATCTCTGCTCTTTCTGTTCTTTTTCACAGAAAGATTGCTAATCTTCCTGATATTCATTGTTTTGTACAAGCTTTGGTTCGTATAAAACCTGTCATTAAGTCAATTTCTCCTCCTTGGAGTTTGAATTTGGTTCTGGGGGCTCTTCAAGCTCCTCCTTTTGAACCCATGCATTCATTGGACATTAAATTACTTTCTTGGAAAGTTTTGTTCCTTTTGGCGATCTCTTCTGCCAGAAGAGTCTTTGAATTATCTGCTCTTTCTTGTGAGTCTCCTTTTCTGATTTTTCATCAGGATAAGGCGGTGTTGCGAACTTCTTTTCAATTTTTACCTAAGGTTGTGAATTCCAACAACATTAGTAGAGAAATTGTGGTTCCTTCATTATGTCCTAATCCTAAGAATTCTAAGGAGAAATCGTTGCATTCTTTGGATGTTGTTAGAGCTTTGAAATATTATGTTGAAGCTACTAAGTCTTTCCGAAAGACTTCTAGTCTATTTGTTATCTTTTCCGGTTCTAGAAAAGGCCAGAAAGCTTCTGCCATTTCTTTGGCATCTTGGTTGAAATCTTTAATTCATCATGCCTATGTCGAGTCGGGTAAAACTCCGCCTCAAAGGATTACAGCTCATTCTACTAGGTCAGTTTCTACTTCCTGGGCGTTTAGGAATGAAGCTTCGGTTGATCAGATTTGCAAAGCAGCAACTTGATCCTCTTTGCATACTTTTACTAAATTCTACCATTTTGATGTGTTTTCTTCTTCTGAAGCAGTTTTTGGTAGAAAAGTACTTCAGGCAGCGGTTTCAGTTTGAAATCTTCTGCTTATGTTTTCATTAAACCTTATTTTGGGTGAGGATTATTTTCAGCAGGAA
The DNA here is from genome assembly GCF_027579735.1 of Bombina bombina. NCBI lineage: Eukaryota > Metazoa > Chordata > Amphibia > Anura > Bombinatoridae > Bombina > Bombina bombina. The sequence goes on from NC_069499.1 coordinate 1,363,414,662, forward strand.
TTGGCTGTCTTTATTTTATCCCTCCCTCTCTAGTGACTCTTGCGTGGAAAGATCCACATCTTGGGTAGTCATTATCCCATACGTCACTAGCTCATGGACTCTTGCTAATTACATGAAAGAAAACATAATTTATGTAAGAACTTACCTGATTAATTAATTTCTTTCATATTAGCAAGAGTCCATGAGGCCCACCCTTTTTGTGGTGGTTATGATTTTTTTGTATAAAGCACAATTATTCCAATTCCTTATTTTATATGCTTTCGCACTTTTTTCTTATCACCCCACTTCTTGGCTATTCGTTAAACTGATTTGTGGGTGTGGTGAGGGGTGTATTTATAGGCATTTTGAGGTTTGGGAAACTTTGCCCCTCCTGGTAGGAATGTATATCCCATACGTCACTAGCTCATGGACTCTTGCTAATATGAAAGAAATGAATTTATCAGGTAAGTTCTTACATAAATTATGTTTTTGCAATCAATGAGAAAAAGGTAGATCAGCTTTGCCAAATTAAATGGTATCTCACGCCCAGCACACCAGTTATAAGTTAGCCAGCAGAATCTGTGTGTGTTTCTGTCTCTTGCATCAACTTATATAAGTTCTCCATCATAGGTGAGGATAATGGTTGGCCCTTTGAAACCTAGTCCCTGCTATTGGTTCACCTTGTGAATGTACGTTGCCAAGGAGATGCATTCTTGCAACAACCAATTGTCTCCTGGCTACAATATCTGTATCGCAACACCGGACCTTGTCCATCAGGGGCAGCGTGACAAACAAACACAGCAATACATTTATTATCCAACATTTTAAACAACTCATTATTTCTATGAAATGGTTATTCATTAGATCATAACTTCCTGCATCAATCACTCACAAAATTTATTATAGATGGTGCAGCATCATATCAATTTTCTGATCGTTTTGATATGAAACATCATGTGCCTTTAGCATTATACTATATTTAAGCAAATCAATACTGCTAATTATTTTGAAATTAATTGCATTTAAAATCCTGATATGGCATTCATGCAAATACAGCATGTTTTATATCTCCAACCATTTCTGAATATATTAATTGATGTTCATGACCAATTGTTGCCTGCAATAGAAAGAAATAATTTTTAGAAATGATTTAACATTCATATCTATTTGCAATGTTTATCAATGTAGTTATTATTCAATACAGCAATTATTTATTTAATATAATATGTCCCATTTCAACATATATATATATATATATATATATATATATATATATATATATATATATATATATATATATATATATATATACATATATGGGTTATTTGAATTATTTCAAACATACACATGAAAAATTTGCATCTTTCCTTTTGCACAATGTATTTATATTTTATGTTCTCTTTTAACAATGGTTCCCAAGAGTATAATTTAAAACATGTGTTTCTGCCAAGTTTTCATTGCCCCATTTACATAGCATGGGGTCAATTTGCATCTGAATGTAAATGGTCAAAGTTCTCACAAAACATGTCACTTTCTCACAAGATATCTCTCCCAGGTCAGACTTCCAGGCAACGCTGTGAGGGTAGGAGATCCTATCACACATTTCCAGGCAGTAAAACACATGCGGCTAGATTTAGAGTTTGGCGTTAGCCGTCAAAAGCAGCGTTAAGGGGTCCTAATGCTGCTTTTTAGAGTCAGGCAGGAATGGGTCTAACGCTCATTTCCCTACCGCGATTCCAGGCAACCGCAGATCCCCTTATGCCAATTGCGTATCCTATCTTTTCAATGGGATCTACCTAACGCTGGTATTTGGAGTCTTGGGAGAAGTGAGCGGTAGAGCCTCTACCGACAAGACTCCTAACGCCAAAAAAGTCAGTAGTTAAGAGCTTTATGGGCTAACGCCGGAATATAAAGCTCTTAACTACTGTGCTCTAAAGTACACTAACACCCATAAACTACCTATGTACCCCTAAGCCGAGGCCCCCCCACATCGCCGCCACTCTAATAACATTTTTAACCCCTAATCTGCCACCTACGTTATACTTATGAACCCCTAATCTGCTGCCCCTATAACTATTTAATAGCTACCTAGTTAAAATAAATACAAAATTACATGTAAAATAAATCCTAACCTAAATTACAATTAAACCTAACACTACACTATCATTAAATTAATTAAATAAATTACCTACAATTACCTACAAATAAATACAATTAAATAAACTATTCTATAATACAAAAAAAACAAACACTAAATTACAAAAAATAAAAAAGAATTACAAGCAGTTAAAACTAATTACACCTAATCTAAGCCCCCTAATAAAATAAAAAAGCCCCCAAAATAAAAAATTCCCTACCCTATTCTAAAATACAAAAGTAATCAGCTCTTTTACCAGCCCTTAAAAGGGCTTTTTGCGGGGCCTTGCCCCAAAGTAATCAGCTCTTTTGCCTGAAAATAAAAATATAATACCCCCCAACATTACATCCCACCACCCACATACCCCTACTCTAACCTACCCAAACCCCCCTTAAAAAAAAACTATCACTAACTCCCTGAAGATCTCTCTACCTTGATTCGTCTTCACCCAGCCGAGCCAAATTCTTCAGCCAAGCGGAGAAAGAAGATGTCCTCCATCAGGTAGAAGTCTTGATCCAAGCGGCAAAGAAGAGGTAATCCATCCGGGCAAAGTCTTGATCCAAGCGGCAAAGAAGAGGTCTTCCATCCGGATGATGTCTTGTTCCAAGCGGCATCTTCTATCTTCTTTCTTCCGGATCCATCTTCATCCCGCTGACGCGGAACATCCTTCTTCCCCGACAGACTAACGATGAATGAAGGTTCCTTTAAGGGACATCATCCAAGATGGCGTCCCTTCAATTCCGATTGGCTGATAGAATTCTAGTGTTCTAGTGCTAGGTTTAATTGTAATTTAGGTTGGGATTTATTTTACATGTAATTTTGTATATATTTTAACTAGGTAGCTATTAAATAGTTCTTAATTATTTAATAGCTTTTGTACCTAGTTAAAATAAATACAAAGTTGCCTGTAAAATAAATATAAATCCTAAAATAGCTACAATGTAATTATTAATTATATTGTAGCTATATTAGGGTTTATTTTATAGGTAAGTATTTAGTTTTAAATAGGAATAATTTAATTAATTTTAGGAATATTATTTCGTTTAATATAAATTATATTTATGTTAGGGGGGTGTTAGGGTTAGAGTTAAGTTTAGGGGTTAATAACTTTATTATAGTAGCGGCAACGTTGGGGGCGGGAGATTAGGGGTTAATAATTGTAGGTAGATGGCGGCGATGTTAGGGAGGGCAGATTTGGGGTTTATACAATTTATTCTAGTGTTTGCAAGGCGGGAGTGCGGCGGTTTAGGGGTTAATACATTTATTATAGTGGCGGCGAAGTCCGGTCGGCAGATTAGGGGTTAATAAGTGTAGGTAAGGTAGCGGCAACATTGGGGGGGCAGATTAGGGGTTAATAAATATAATATAGGGGTTGGAGGTGTTAGGGGCAGCAGATTAGGGGTTCATAGGGATAATGTAGGTTGCGGCGGTGTCCGGAGCGGAAGATTAGGGGTTAATAATAATATGAAGGGGTCAGCGATAGCGGGGGCGGCAGATTAGGGGTTAATAAGTGTAAGGTTAGGGGTGTTTAGACTCGGGGTTCATGTTAGGGTGTTAGGTGCAGAAAGTGTTTCCCCATAGGAAACAATGGGGCTGCGTTAGGAGCGGAACGCTGCTTTTTTGCAGGTGTTAGGTTTTTTTTCAGCCAGCTCATCCCCATTGTATCCTATGGGGATATTGTGCACGAGCAACGCTGGTATTGAGGGTTGAAGTGGAGCTAAGTTAGGCTCAACGCACCCTTTTTTGAGCCTAACGCAGCCTCTCAGACAACTCTAAATACCAGCGTTGTTGGAAGGGTGCGTTGGGAAAAAAAGCAGCGTTAGCTATGTGGGTCTTTACCGACAAAACTCTTAATCTAGCCTATGGTCTCCTGAAATGGCTGTCAAAGTCAAATAAACCAAATGTTTATTGTTCTCACTTGTATGCCCTTTTAACTTTTGCATCCTGAGTGGGGGAGTGCTGGCATGAGCCAAGTCGATTTTTCTGAATGAATGAATCATTTGCCACTAACCAGCCAAACATATGATCAAAATATGTATATACATGTATTAATCTTTACATATACCTTGACATAAATCCCCCTTCCAATTTTAAATAGATGTAGGACACATGTATTTAAATTGGCTTAAAGTCAATGGTATTTGGTGAGGATGTTGACCGTACACATCATAGACAGTCTTCTATCTAGAAAGTCTATCATTTTTGAGCCTTCATGTTCATCAGCTAGGCATCTTTAAACTACAGTATGTCTTTAGTGCATTTGGGGATAAGACACTTCATTCTCCCTCTATGACTTGTAGTTGGGACCTAGGCTGACATGCCCGCAATTGATTGATATGGACCCATTTATCTGTGAAACTTTCATTTTTGGGGATCCGTATTTTATAGGCCACTGGAGATATTTTGTCAGTAATGACAAAAGGACCTTTCCATGATGGAAGAAATTTCTTCTCCCTAACCTGATCTCTTCCAAAGTTATAAAGATAAACTTTATCATTTATTTCATATTCCTTTTTGGACGTTTTGAGATCATAATAGGTTTTAGTGGCAGTTGCGGCTCTTTCTAAATTCCTTTGAGCAAATGCAAAGGCATATTGCAGGTGCTTTCTTAGGTTCTCCACATACTGATGGGTATTGGCAGCGTTTATCAAATTTTGGTCTGATGTACGGTACAGCAGATGCTGAGGTAGAACCATTCTTCTACCAGTCATCAGTTCAAAAGGTGACATCTTGGTAGCACTACTTGGAGTTGCTCTTAATGCCATTAAGACTAGAGGTAATTTTACATCCCAGTCTTTACCTGCTTCACTCACAAACTTTTGGAGGATTTTAACAATGGACTGGTTGTAATGCTCTACACCACCACTTGAGGCAGCTCTATAAGCAATATGGAGCTTTCTTTTTACCCCTAGTATTTTCCACATTTTTGTCATCACTTCGCTAGTGAAGTGGGTTCCCCGATCTGACTTGATTCTTTGGGGTAAACCAAATCTGGAGAATACATGGTTGATGAGCAATGCTGCACATGTTTTAGCACTATTGTTAGGTGCACTGATGCACTCTACCCATTTAGTGAACAGGCATGTCACTGTTAACATGTATTAGTTACCTCTTGATGATCTAGTTACCGGACCAATAAAATCAATTTGTATATCTGACCATAGCATTACCACCCCCCTTTTCTGTAATGGCGCTCTATGCGTTGGTGTAGTGGGTTGGAACTGTGGACAGATTAAACACCCTCTACAGTAGGTTTGAACATCTTCCAACATGTGTGGCCAAAAAGCGTAATCACGTAATATTTCATACGTGAGTTTGGCACCACGATGACCAGATATGGGAGCATCATGGGCATGTTGAAGCATTAGACCTCTGAACCTGGTGGGTACTACCCATTGCTGAATGCCAGTTTTGGAGGTTCTAATTAACAACCCATCCTGTAATTTGAACTGTGTTCTGGATTTCATTAAGATTCTAAGATCTTCTTTGCCAATACAACCATCTTTTGAGTTGGGGTTGCTTTCAGGATCTTCTATGTGTTTATAAAAGATGCCGACAATGGGGTCTTCTTTTTGACTAGTGATCAGGTCCTCGTTAGGCTCACTCTGTTGTTTTGCCTGGTTTCTGGTAATGGCTTCTACCTGAATTGCAACCATTAAGTGTTCAATATCAAGGAGTTCTCCAGTTATGGTTCCTTGTTTGGCTAATGAATCTGCAAGATCATTGCCTTCCTTATCTGGGCCTAGAACCTTGGAATGACCCTTGGTCTTTTTCCAGTGTATGGTTAAATCATTAGATACCACCAGATTATCAATCTTGCAGAACAACTTGCCATGCTTGACTGGTTTGTTATTGCTTTTCTGCATGCCATTTCTTTTCCAAGTTGGCAGGTATTCAACAAAACTGTCACACACATAATTTGAGTCAGTTATGATCACAAATTCATGAATACCATGTTCAATAGCCATTTCAATGGTTTTTAGGACAGCATTGAGTTCTGCAACTTGACTGGACCTTGGTCCAATGTTGAAACCTATAGATATATTTGAGAATCCATTTGCCCAAGTTATACCAATGCCAGCAACTAATCTGCGCTCATTATCAATAGTGGCATGGTAAGAACAACCATCAACATATACCCAAGGTAATGTTTGACAATGGTCCTCATTGTACATTTTATATGGGGAAAGCAATTGTTCCTCCAGGAAATCATCTTCTGATAATTCTTCCCCAGGATCCTTAGCAGTACAGTCGTGGAGCTCAGCAAGCCCCTGTGCGACTGGATTCTTTTTATTCTGCTTGTAGCAAATTTCTAGAGGACAGCCTTGTAAGGAAAGAGTCCACGCTGTTATGCGGCTATTTGATAAATTCCCATCTCTTATTCTTTCACTTTGCAAATATAGCAAAGACTGGTGGGCCGTTTCTACAATAATTTTCTCGCCCTGTATATAGCTGCAGAAATTTTGTAGAGCCCATACAGTAGATAAGAGGGCTTTTTTGCAATCGCTAAATTTTATTTCTACTGGGGATAGAGTTTTGCTCACATAAGCAATGGCTTTGCTTAAATTATCATGCTTCTGGTATAAAACAGCACTCATGCTTACATCCGTGTAACCTGTCTCTAAGAAGAAAGGTTTACCACCTTCAGGGTACGCTAAGCAAGGTGCTTGAGTGAGTTTTCTTTTCAGCTCTTTTATGGCTGTCTCTTGAGACTCACTCCAGTGCCATTTCACATCCTTCTTTAGAAGAAGCAGTAGTGGTTTAGCTAATTCTGCATAATTATCAATGAATTTGCATGAATAATTTGTCATACCCAGGAAGGATCTCAATTCCTTTAAGTTAGTTGGGTTTTTAGAATTTACTATAGCTTCCACCTTTTTCTTCTGAGGATTTAGTCCTTCAGAAGTAACTTCATGTCCCAAGAAGTTTACACGAGTGCATGCATTATGCATGAATACAGCAAATTCATGTCCAGAATTTATGTATTCAAAAGGAAGTCTCTGAAATGCATACTGGACCTTTTGGAATGAGAATGCCAGCTTATACTGGTCCTCCTCGTGTACCTTTATGGTCCAATATCCCTGTGCACAATCAATGGCAGTGAATATTTTGGATCCCTGCATCTGCGCTAGGCACTGGTCAATGTATGGTACAGGCCAGCCAGACATGTACACTCGTTTGTTTAGCTGTCTTAAATCAGCACACAAATGCCATTGTCCATTGGGCTTAAGAACACCTAGAATAGGATTGTTATAAGAGCTGTGCACCTGTCGGATAATACCCCTTTCTTCCAAGTTCCTTATGATTTCTGCAAGAGAATCATATGAGGCTAAAGGACGTCTGTATTGTTTAACAGAGACAGGTGGTGCATTGGGATCTGTTTGTATTCTTGCAATGTGCAAGTCTGTAGTCCCACAGTCATAAGAATCCCTAGCAAAAATATCCTTGTACTCCAACAGGAGTTCTCGCAGCAGTTGGCGTTCATCATCGCTGGAACAGCCATTAGCTAAGGATATTTGCTCTTCGACTATTTGTTGAAATCCTGGAAAGATTTCAGGCTGTCCTATTTCATAGGCTTCTTCCAACCTAGAGGTGAAATCCCCTTGATTATAATTTACATTGCCCCCATGACTCTGGTATTGGGGTAATCTTGCTGTTTGATCGGCTGATCAAATATTAGAGAGGCTTCTTCCATTTTACAGATGCCTTCCTCTGAGCTGAAGGGATAAATAGACTGAATATTAAATAGACCCTCTGGCATAGATGCAAAGGATTGTTCTATTAATTGCTCTTCAGTTAAGTATCCTTCAGGTATTAGCCCAATTACATTATTCTGGAATCCAAAAGTGTAATAACTTGATTCCAGCACATATCCTATGGTGGTTCCCTTAGATAATGTTATATCCTGTGGGGTCATGTTATGCACAATAACATGTATTGGAATAGTTCCAATATTCACCAAAGGAGTCCGGGCCATTGTAACACCCAGATTTTGTATTCTATGGGAGAGGCAAATTAGTGTTTCAGAAGTTTTTAATTTCTGACCTCTCTTTACCTGTAAGGGTAAAAGAAATTTATCAGCCCCGGCAGGAATTATAACATCGCTAGACACCTGCATATTCACATCATATGGCAATTGCTGGTTTGATTTCAGGGCTGCATTTTCATCCTGAAATACTTCAGGGTCCCCCTTTAACCTGCTCCAGAGGCAAGAGTTAATCAAATCTATTTGTATGGCATATCTATGTAAGATATCATTGCCAATGTATATTTGATTATGGGGAGTATTTAAAACTAAAACAGGTGCTTCACTGATTTATTACCTATAGGTATAGATAATAAGCACTTAGCTGTGAAGTTATAGCTTTCAAACCTGTTATCCAGGTTGTGGACACAGTGGTCTTGGGGAGAAATATATTTAATCACTTTAGGTTTAGCTGTCTGTGCTAACGAGTCTTCGCTTATATAGCTAGCTTCCTGTTTTAAGTTCAATTTGGCATACTTTGTTGTACCAAGGTCATGCATTTGTATAGGGTTAAATAGATCCTCTTTAACTCTCTCAATCCCTGCGAGGTATTGAGTGTGCCCCCCCCTTGGGGATTTTATTATCCCCCTTGTGGAGAGATATGGTTAATACATCGCCATCTAAGGAAATATTCGCTATCTTTCCAGGTGAAATTTTAAAAGTATTACCATCAGAGCCACTTAAAGGAGTCTGATCATCTATTTGTAAAATATTGATTTCAGGTGTAGAGTTATTCCTGAAATGAATCTCCACAGCATCTGGTTTCTCTTCCACCACGTGACAGCTATGTCGGGTGCGAGATACAGGGAGTGCAGAATTCAGCTTCTGAAGCGTGATCATCGAACAATCAAGCGTTTCATTCAAAATAGTCAACAGGGTCGCAAGAAGCGTGTGGAAAAACCAAGGCGCAAAATAACTGCCCATGAACTGAGAAAAGTCAAGCGTGCAGCTGCCAAGATGCCACTTGCCACCAGTTTGGCCATATTTCAGAGCTGCAACATCACTGGAGTGCCCAAAAGCACAAGGTGTGCAAAACTCAGAGACATGACCAAGGTAAGAAAAGCTGAAAGACGACCACCACTGAACAAGACACACGAGCTGAAACATCAAGACTGGGCCAAGAAATATCTCAAGACTGATTTTTCTAAGGTTTTATGGACTGATGAAATGAGAGTGAGTCTTGATGGGCCAGATGGATGGGCCCGTGGCTGGATTGGTAAAAGGCAGAGAGCTCCAGTCCGACTCAGATGCCAGCAAGGTGGAGGTGGAGTACTGGTTTGGGCTGGTATCATCAAAGATGAGCTTGTGGGGCCTTTTCGGGTTGAGGATGGAGTCAAGCTCAACTCCCAGTCCTACTGCCAGTTTCTGGAAGACACCTTCTTCAAGCAGTGGTACAGGAAGAAGTCTTCATCCTTCAAGAAAAACATGATTTTCATGCAGGACAATGCTCCATCACACGCGTCCAAGTACTCCACAGCGTGGCTGGCAAGAAAGGGTATAAAAGAAGAAAATCTAATGACATGGCCTCCTTGTTCTCCTGATCTGAACCCCATTGAGAACCTGTGGTCCATCATCAAATGTGAGATTTACAAGGAGGGAAAACAGTACACCTCTCTGAACAGTGTCTGGGAGGCTGTGGTTGCTGCTGCACGCAATGTTGATGGTGAACAGATCAAAACACTGACAGAATCCATGGATGGCAGGCTTTTGAGTGTCCTTGCAAAGAAAGGTGGCTATATTGGTCACTGATTTGTTTTTGTTTTGTTTTTGAATGTCAGAAATGTATATTTGTGAATGTTGAGATGTTATATTGGTTTCACTGGTAAAAATAAATAATTGAAATGGGTATATATTTGTTTTTTGTTAAGTTGCCTAATAATTATGCACAGTAATAGTCACCTGCACACACAGATATCCCCCTAAAATAGCTATAACTAAAAACAAACTAAAAACTACTTCCAAAACTATTCAGCTTTGATATTAATGAGTTTTTTGGGTTCATTGAGAACATGGTTGTTGTTCAATAATAAAATTAATCCTCAAAAATACAACTTGCCTAATAATTCTGCACTCCCTGTATACCGGATTGCTCACAATTTATTGGCTGTTTTACTTGTGACCAAATTACATTATTTATGCAATCAATTATGGTGCTTAGTCGCATCAGGAGATCACTACCAATAATTAAACGATCAGTTGGCAGATCCACTATAATGACAGGGTGTCTTATGACCCTGTTCCCTAGTTTAAATTTTAGCCAGACTGTACCATAGACTTTTAGAAAGTCACCCCCAACTCCTATTAGAGAACCATCAAATTCTTTTATTTTAGGTTTGTGGGGTGTTAGCTCATTTAGCTGTGTGTAGTACCTGTGGGATAAAATAGTTGCCTGAGACCCAGTATCAATTAATCCCATGATAGGGTTGGAGACTGAATCTTGCAGCTCAGCTAATACATAATATCTTCCTGCAGTTTCTACCATTGCACACATAAAATTTGCATTATTGTACTTCTGTGGGCTTCGCCACGTGTTACCTGAATCCGCCATGTTTTCCCGTGCAGAAGGAATTTCATACCTACTGGTCTCCTTTATGACAGAGTTAGCTGGATTCTTGTGTACTGCATCTGTGGAAATAAGGTTTAAAGAGAACACTGCAAAGGGAAAAATTGGTTAATGCTTTCAGGCTGAGGTTGCTCGTCATCACAGCTAAATTGTCCGTTTCCGGTCTGTGGGGAGAGAACATGATTAGTGTCATTGATATTTATTATTACATTTTGTATATCTCTCCCCTCCCTTTCAGGTGATGCTGCAGTATTTATGACTGTGCCTGTGGTCCACTGCTGACCACTGGCTGTACCCCTAAAAAATTATTGTTCGGTTGCTGAGCCGTAGAAGGTTGACTCATATTAGCGAATTGCTCGCTCAACCAATTTAACTGGGTAAAAATCATATCTACCTGATTGTACAAGTTACCTCTACCCCTGGGCCTATCTCTTGATGCCCCATAATAATGATTCCTGGACCATTGGGTTTCCTCAGAATCAGGGCCGCTACTTCTATTCTGGCATGGTTGCCCCTGGGGTTCAGCTTGTTCAGTATTAGTACTTTGGGGAGCATTATATACTTGGGTGTCTGGTTACCCTGAGAATATCTTCGCCATCTATTGTATCTACCTTTGCGTGGGTACCAATTATTTGGGGAGTATTCTCTTTGTGAGTAATTATTCACCTGATTTCCCCCCCCCCACTTTGTTTATAGTCTCTCTGCGCCTCAGCCCGTGTTGGGGAAGGGGTAGAATTAAACCTCTGTGGAGATGGCCTGTTTTGACTGGCCACCTCCGCGTAGGTTTTCTTTTTAGACTCCAAATTGAGGGGGCTAGGTGACACCCTAGTTTCTGCTACAATTTTGGGTTTTGATTCCTTTTTAACCCCCTGCTCACTGGACTGCTGAATAGAGTATAATTTTGTACTCTCTTTGATCAGCCATTCCAATGAGCAGTCCTCATCAAAATCTCTAGCTAAATTAATTTTGATGGGTGTAGGCAGTGCTTCAAAAAATAAATTTACAAATTTTGAGCAATCAAATCTGGGATTATCTTCAGCCATACTGTACGCATTTTTCAATTCAGAAAGGAACTCGATGGGACTTTGATTCGCACTACATTTTAAACCATATACCACTATTTTCGCGGCAGTTTTAGTGCGATGTTGCCCAAATTATTTTCTGCATTGTCATTTTATTTCACACCAGGAATGAATATTCATATCCTTTAGTGAAGTAAAGAATTTGTGATGTTTACTGTCAAATACCCAGGGCAGAAATTCAATTTTTAATTTCTCACTTGTAACATTCATTATAGCTAATGCATTTTCAAAAGCCTCTAAGTGTTCCCTTATTGAAGAATATGGTACTGCACCCTGTATGAAAGTAACTATTTTATGGGAATCATAGACCTTATTAGACTTACTTTGGGATTTTCTATTAAAGTTTCCCTCACCCTCACCGGCTGAGTTACAGCAGTTTCCTGGATTTACATCATGAGGTGACTGCCTATTTGGGAAATATATTTCTGACCCAATAGAGGACATTTGTCTATACTCTTCCATATATTTTTGTACCTCGTCCCTGATGCGTTCTCTAAGGGAGTTAGCATTATCTGCAATATTCTCACTGTTAATATATGGGTTTTCATTATGGTGATATGACCTTTTTAAATCACTTAGTTCCTTCTGGCTTTGCGCAAGCTGTTTATTTAATTCTTGTATCTGTGCTAGTAAGTCTATGTTATACTTATCTAAGGCGGTTAGGTTTTGGGCAAATTCATCCATTTTATTTTTGGCTATTTTTCCATCCTCTCCGCATCTGCATGAGGAACTGATACTACTTTCTAGCTCCTGTATTTGCAATTGTTTGTCTATGACACAAAGCAACATTTTGCCAATAATGCATGTCACAAGGGGCCAAGATTTTAGTATTAGTTTGTCTCGCTTTTTGAGAGCCTTGCATTGATTAATCATTAATAATTCTTGGAAAAACTCATTTTTTTCATTCCACATATTATTATTAACGGTAATATTTTTAGCCCTAACTGCAAGCATATCTGATGAAGCATGGGAGCACCCATGCGAAACATGTCAGGTGTTTGTCTGCTCATGTCTAAGTGGATGAAATAAACCCCTCAACTTTGATGCAAGATTACCGTGTTTGCAGTGATTTTTTCTTATACTCTATGGATATCCATAAAATCATTTAATTCACCCGCAATGTTAAACTTCTCTTTAATGTGGTTTATAATGACTTTCTTAAGGACCTGAAATTTAGTAAGGGGTATTGTGATGGGACCATTTTCAACGCTATGTACAGAATTAAATGAGTCACTTCTGGCTACAGACATTATTATCTTGGTTTAGTATTTAGTTAAATTAAAATGCTAATACAATTTTTACCAATACAAAGAGATAGAAAAAATTAATATTTTAAAAAAAAAATTAATATTAATTTTGAAATATGAAAAATTTATATTTTTATGAATTTTGAAATATGAAAAATTTATATTTTTATGAATTTTGAAATATGAAAAATTAATATTTTTGATTAATTTTGAAATATGAAAAATCAATATTTTTAATAATTTTTCAAAAATTATTCTTTATCAATATTTCAAAATATCAATATCATTCCCGAAATATGAACATCAATATTTCAATCTTCAAAAAAAAAAACTTTTTTTTTTCAAAATATTAATTTCAAAATATGATTTTTTTTTCTCTCTTTTATAATAATTTCTATTTACTACAAATATATGATATCAAAATGATAAATATTAATAAATCTCAGCAAGTGCCTCCATACAATATGTCAGTAAATTTATAAGAATCTTCAGTAGTGCTCTCCAAATAATATATCAGTCTATGGCAGGGTTATAACACAATATATTTAATTAATTATCCTTTAAAATAAACCCTCAATCAATATGCATCTACTAGAAACCATAAAATTAATATAAATAGCTGAATTCTTTTTATTAGTTAATATCTATGAGCATATTGGAATATATTTGCAATACTAGAATATGAGTCAATATTATATGCGTTTAAAAATTATTCAAATAGGCTGTGCCAAATTTATAAAAGTTTACCTTATTCACAAAAGAAATTTCACCCAGTTAACGCAATGAGATTCTAAGTAAGATACTCAGCTATTTACCCACACTTTACTCTAACACAATTCTACTTTAAAATATCAAAATTTTCACAGATAATTTACTTAGCATCAATGATATATATCAATATATATGTTTAACAATACAAAGGCAATGAAATATCGTTTAAAAACACAATTTGCTCTTTTCAATCTACCCCAATCTTTTAATACGTTACCAGGATGAACACCAATCGATATCCAATATCTTTCAGCAGGTTTTAATCTCACCTCAGAAATACCAATAAGTATATTTTGAAAAGGTAGATCAGCTTTGCCAAAGTAAAATGGTATCTCACGCCCAGCACACCAGTTATAAGTTAGCCAGCAGAATCTGTGTGTGTTTCTGTCTCTTGCATTAACTTATATAAGTTCTCCATCATAGGTGAGGATAATAGGTGGCCCTTCGAAACCTTGTCCCTGCTATTGGTTCACCTTGTGAATGTACGTTGCCAAGGAGATGCATTCTTGCAACAACCAATCGTCTCCTGGCTACAATATCTGTATCGCAACACCAGACCTTATCCATCGGGGGCAGCGTGACAAACAAACACAGCATTACATTTATTATCCAACATTTTAAACAACTCATTATTTCTATGAAATGGTTATTCATTAGATCATAACTTCCTGCATCAATCACTCACAAATTTATTATAGATGGTGCAGCATCATATCAATTTTCTGATCGTCTTGATATGAAACATCATGTGCCTTTAGCATTACAGGGAGTGCAGAATTATTAGGCAAGTTGTATTTTTGAGGATTAATTTTATTATTGAACAACAACCATGTTCTCAATGAACCCAAAAAACTAATTAATATCAAAGCTGAATAGTTTTGGAAGTAGTTTCTAGTTTGTTTTTAGTTATAGCTATTTTAGGGGGATATCTGTGAGTGCAGGTGACTATTACTGTGCATAATTATTAGGCAACTTAACAAAAAACAAATATATACCCATTTCAATTATTTATTTTTACCAGTGAAACCAATATAACATCTCAACATTCACAAATATACATTTCTGACATTCAAAAACAAAACAAAAACAAATCAGTGACCAATATAGCCACCTTTCTTTGCAAGGACACTCAAAAGCCTGCCATCCATGGATTCTGTCAGTGTTTTTCATCTGTTCACCATCAACATTGCGTGCAGCAGCAACCACAGCCTCCCAGACACTGTTCAGAGAGGTGTACTGTTTTCCCTCCTTGTAAATCTCACATTTGATGATGGACCACAGGTTCTCAATGGGGTTCAGATCAGGTGAACAAGGAGGCCATGTCATTAGATTTTCTTCTTTTATACCCTTTCTTGCCAGCCACGCTGTGGAGTACTTGGACGCGTGTGATGGAGCATTGTCCTGCATGAAAATCATGTTTTTCTTGAAGGATGCAGACTTCTTCCTGTACCACTGCTTGAAGAAGGTGTCTTCCAGAAACTGGCAGTAGGACTGGGAATTGAGCTTGACTCCATCCTCAACCCGAAAAGGCCCCACAAGCTCATCTTTGATGATACCAGCCCAAACCAGTACTCCACCTCCACCTTGCTGGCGTCTGAGTCGGACTGGAGCTCTCTGCCTTTTACCAATCCAGCCACGGGCCCATCCATCTGGCCCATCAAGACTCACTCTCATTTCATCAGTCCATAAAACCTTAGAAAAATCAGTCTTGAGATATTTCTTGGCCCAGTCTTGACGTTTCAGCTTGTGTGTCTTGTTCAGTGGTGGTCGTCTTTCAGCCTTTCTTACCTTGGACATGTCTCCGAGTATTGCACACCTTGTGCTTTTGGGCACTCCAGTGAGGTTGCAGCTCTGAAATATGGCCAAACTGGTGGCAAGTGGCATCTTGGCAGCTGCACGCTTGACTTTTCTCAGTTCATGGGCAGTTATTTTGCACCTTGGTTTTTCCACACGCTTCTTGCGACCCTGTTGACTATTTTGAATGAAACGCTTGATTGTTCGATGATCACGCTTCAGAAGCTTTGCAATTTTAAGAGTGCTGCATCCCTCTGCAAGATATCTCACTATTTTTTACTTTTCTGAGCCTGTCAAGTCCTTCTTTTGACCCATTTTGCCAAAGGAAAGGAAGTTGCCTAATAATTATGCACACCTGATATAGGGTGTTGATGTCATTAGACCACACCCCTTCTCATTACAGAGATGCACATCACCTAATATGCTTAATTGGTAGTAGGCTTTCGAGCCTATACAGCTTGGAGTAAGACAACATGCATAAAGAGGATGATGTGGTCAAAATACTCATTTGCCTAATAATTCTGCACTCCCTGTATACTATATTTAAGCAAATCAATACTGCTAATTATTTTGAAATTAATGGCATTTAAAATCCTGATATGGCATTCATGCAAATACAGCATGTTTTATATCTCCAACCATTTCTGAATATATAAATTGATGTTCATGACCAATTGTAGCCTGCAGTAGAAAGAAATATTTTTTAGAAATGATTTAACATTCATATCTATTTGCAATGTTTATCAATGTAGTTATTTTATATATATATATATATATATATATATATATATATATATATATATATATATATATATATATATAGTATATACACATATATACACACACACTTTGAATGGTCGCAAAACCTAAAAAGACATTCTATTTCTCACCTGTTCTTTCCAGGGCGGCTAATACCTGTGATCCTTAATAACGATTTTGAAATTTGAGACTCCCCTAAACCCTTTCTGACAAGATGGCTCATGTACTTTCTCACTTTTAGATTGGAATAATCTTAGATGTATAATGAGGAGCTATGATTCCCTAGATATTATTTATTTTACTTTACCTTGCTAAAAAAATAATTTTGGAGAACTTAAATGTAAATATGGAAGAATGTCATTATTGTCACTGTATTATATTATGGTACCTCATAGTGAGTTAACTTACGGGATATGTGTATTATCTTTTTTTACAGGAGGGTAAACAAAATGTAATAGGTCACTTTTTAATGTATGCTTATGAAGACCCTCATGTTTATAGTTAACTTAGTCACCTTCATTCTATTCACTGAGAGTTCTAATACAGTAGCCTATGTCCTCCAGATCTCTTTATACATCTATTATAAGCTCACCTGTTTTCATTAATACCTTATAATGTTTAATGCTTTACCGAATATTTGACTCCTTAGAAACAAAAGCACCTACTACCCAGATTTTCTACTTTTTTAAACGTAAAGGGGGATAGATAATAGTACATTTTAATTTCTGGTTTGTGGGGCTGTGCCGGTAGCGGCTGAAGTGGCATGGCTCTCTATACAGTTGATGATACTAGACTCCCCCTGTCTACAACTATCCTGCAATCTGTTTTGATAAGTTTTACTTCACTGCTGTTAATATGCTCCATTTATGCATGAAGTAAGATCAGGAACTTTTACTGAATAGAGAATTGATAGTACTTCTGGATGTTATAAATCAGACAAAGTTTGCATGATATTATATTACCCATAAACTTACATAATTGACTGGGCTACCCTTTATAATTCATTACAAAATCTTAGTTATTTACGATGGAACAAATTTTATTTTCTCCCAATCACGGTTTGTACATTCCTTATTTCTTTGTAGAAAAATACTTTATGCCAAAGCTGATAATACATACGAGTCACCTACTGTACTAGGAGGTTCCCTGAATAAATATACTGCAAGCTATATTGATTTTAGCTAGGGCCTCAAAGGTAGCCCATTACAAGTCTCATTAGCTACATTACAGAGGACACAATAGGGCAGTGGGTTCTGACTGCTACAGTGGGCACTCCTGTTTGAGTTAAGCTATTTCTTCCAAATAAAAGTTATATTCCTGTTATTATGTCCCATTAGTCACCTTTGTATTACACTAGTATGCTGCAATCTATAGTTTCCTCCCTTGAGTTAATTAAGTTTATATGGGTCCATGAGTGGCCCTTTGAAGTTTTGAAGGCACATATATTCTTTAAAAACAAAACATGAGGTTCCATTACTAATGTTCAGTTGTACTAATACTGTAAGTGATGTGTCGGTTTGACTTCTACATATCATTGTAATCTATTGATTTGCACTTGTATTTAATAACTAATCAACTTTTGATGTATAAACTGTGTCTGCTATTGAACACATACCTAAAGCTGTATCCTTGAACAATCTCAATAAAAATAAATGATTAAATATATATATTTAGGGCCTGGGTCCAAGAATGCAATGACGCCCCCTCCCCAGTATGAACATTACTGACTAGCATATGAACCTACTAGGCCTGGTCGCTAACCTTACTAAGTCTGTCTGTTTATCTGAATGCAACCAATGCTTATGCACAATAAGTGATCAGGAAGTTAGGTAAGAGATGCACTTTTCCCACTTTGAATGTTGCCTGTGTCTTTGTGCATGATGAGGTTATGCTGCTGGGAGCCTGTGACTTTACCATTGGACCCCCTTGGTCTCATGGTTAAACCTGCCTTGAGAAAAATATATATATATATTTATTTATTTTTTGTTTAATAATTTTTATTGAGGTTAAATATGCAGTATAACAGATAAATATACAACAGACAAAATAGTACAAAAATCATACAGATATGTAGAGAGAAGAACATATCGGTCGCTCAAACCGCAGCTTATAATCAAATCTTTTACATCACAAAAATTCTGAATATGTTAAAGATAAACCTCACATTTTCTGCTTATTAACCCATGAACAATATAAATTATATTAATATAGACATGTAGTACACAGTGCATATCTAATATCATTGCTGGCTTTGAAACGTATCTGCATACAGTGTGATTCTCCACACTCATGTTATTACACATTTCTCGTACCACAAAATAAAATCTCTGTATGACTTTTGAGTGAAAAAGAGTGAAATAAGATTATGAACTGTGAAAAGTAAATAATTGTAAATCATGGTTATCCATAACGTGTATTTTGTATTCATGTATCTAAAAGAAAAAGGAGGAAAGGAAAAAAGGAAAAAGTAAAGACCTATTACATCACCTTGACTATTGAATGATATACAATTGAGGCAAAGGAAACAAAATAGGAAACATATTGCCATAAACCAGGAAGTAGAACTATCCATATACAAAGCTGCATAAGGTAAGTTTATATAAATTAAAGGGCCATGATACAATATAAAGTGCCCAGAATCTGGTTCCACCCAGGGCCCTTGGGTCGTCGCCCTACTCCAGTAGTAATTAGGAGGATACATAGAGGCACCTATTTTCAAATACTGAAACCCCTTTAATAGGAATATACAGTAACTGGACACTATAGTCCCTGTTCTCACGTTATATACCCCAGTCTACTAAAATAATAATTAAACCTCTATCAACATTGTAATAGGTCTTTAAAATAAAACTGGATTAAGAGTGGTATGTTGCAAGGGAAACCGCGCATGTAGCCTTTGGGGATCAGGTAAGTACCCAGAGTACTATATAAAAATGGGGGGAAAAATGTGTGGAGCAAACCGGATAAAGAATTAAACATTTATAACATAGATATATCAGAAGTTCAGTAGCAACGACTCAAGCACCATCTAAAGAGAAGTGTCGTAGCAGCTTCAGAATCAACCTTCAAAGCTATTTAAAAGGGCCTATATATAGGCGTTAAACTCAATAAAAAAATAAAATTTTCCCCCAGCTTAGACTAAACTATTTATTTTGTATGTGGGAGCAAAACATTGAGTGTTTCATCTCTCCAATTGAAAAGACATATTTGGGTGTGAAAATATGTAAGAATATAAGATAATAAGAAAAACAGAAATAACAGAGTGAGCCCATTCCAAGAAGGGAGGGTGGATATAGATTGCAAACATCATAACATATGGAGATCATAGAGTGATGAAAACTCAAAATAAAATAAGAGCTAATTTAGACATTAGCTCAGTATTGCCTATACGGCAGTGTTATACATATTCAAGTTTTAAAATACTGTATATATTGGGGACAGACAGAGAGTCATTAAATCAAACCACATATTTATCCACAGAGTAGATAACATTTTAGTAATCCACTGGTCCCCCCACCCCGGCCGCAGGCGGTAGGCTGAGGTATAAGTTAGTTAAGAAATGTATGGAGAATATATGGGTAGAATCAAATTATGCTATCAGCTCTCCTAAAATTTAACTGTAACTAAAAGGTTTGTAACTAAAAGGTTTGAGTTCCAAAACAGTATGTGCACATAAATATACTAGTCCCATGTTATTGTCTGCCGTACGAGAGTGATGGACGACATCAGCCAAGTAACCATCTCTAGCCCACACCATCCACCCAAACAAGACCATTAAAGTTAATGAAGTTGTACTCAAAGGGAACAGCCATAGACCTAGTGAAAAGATCATTTTAGGTGCATGTTTGCTGTGAATTTTAAGGTGAGATCTGCGGAGCTTAATCTGCGGGTTAGTGTCTTTAGCGATGAAGTAATCAGAGGTATTCCAGTATCTAGGGCAGGACAAATGTTTTCCTGTTTAACAGATTTCTTATGTGTAAATGTTTGCAAGAGTTTTTTAAACAACCCCTGCAGATAGATCCAGAGAACAGCCCTCCACTCTGTCTAATAGGTGCGCAGTCTGTCCACTTGTACCTTCTGTAATCATAGATTTAGCTGAATGGCTTACTCCAACATAGCGTTCTGCTGGCATGTTAATCATCGGCTGCTCAAGGCCAACGATTCCAGGAGTCTCACCCCCATCCGGCAAGTTGCTATTTGGCTCCCCTTGTAAAGTATAGAGCAATGTATTCTCCATTCTGTCAAAATATTGATACAGGATACGGAACAATTCTGCTTCCCAGCCAGTCCTCCTCATTTCAACCAAACTGGAGAAGCGCAGAAACACAGAGGAAAGAGAAATGGCATCTTCTCGACTTTTCTGTGGTATAGCTCACAAATTTCTGCAGGCAAATGTTGCATCATTAACAGACACCAAATAAAAGATATTTAGTCATTCTGCTAAGTAAAATACTGATTATCCGTTGTTGTGGGTAAAGTAAGTAGTCTAAAATTTAAATTTATAAGAAAATATAGCAGGAGCTACTGCTTCATGCGACCACTTGCATACCCGGTTGGCTCCGCTCCCAGAGAAAAATATATTTAATAATAAAATTGTAATAATTTTCTATGTGAAGAGCATAAAATATGCATAATGAGCCTCGGGTTTCGTGCTTTAGGCCTAACGATGTGTTGGGTTAGCGCATATGAAGAATTAGTAATCTTAAAGCGTGTTGTGGAAATATTAAATATAAAATAATAATACATATTAATAATAATTATTAAAAACAAAATGTATGCTCAGAGTTTCTGGAGAGAGATAATAACAGAAATTTAACATATTTTCGAAATAACACTTCCACTAGACCCTTTAATCTGGTTACTTAACAAACCCCCCAAGATCAAACATAAACCACATAAAAAACTATTTTATATCATGACCAATAGTGTTAAATTCTTAATTGTAAAAAACTGGAAAAGCAAGGACACCCCACTTTTATCCATGTGGAAATTGAGGGTAACGGAAAATTTGGATCTAGAAAAGTTCCATTACATGCAAACAGAGAGGATGGATATATATACTGAAATGATGGCGATTGGGACAGATACACCTCACTAAAACATCTCCCACCAACAATTTGACCCCGTAGCAACACACAACGCAGATACCTAACCCCTTGATAGGATTGCTTACATTTAACACTATTTCCTTACCACTTCAAAGTCTGATATCAAGAGAGGCTAGCGGACAGGGATTTTTGACGGTGAGAGCCCTCCGATTGGATTATGTAATATTTATGTGTTAATAGAAGTTAAAAGGAACCAGCTTTGTTTTTTCTTTCTGTGACATGACATGTTGGAGCTGCATCTCTGCACTGCTGTAACTTCATAATTCTTTTTACATGAATAAAGCTGTTTTCCAAAAAAAAATAAAAAAATGTATGCTTACCTGATAAATGTATTTCTTTCCAGATATGGTGAGTACACGGCTTCATCATTTACTGCTGGGAATATCACTCCTGGCCAGCAGGAGGAGGCAAAGCACCACAGCCAAGCAGCTAAGTATCACTCCCCTTCCCACAACCCCCAGTCATTCGGCCAAAGGGAAATGGAGAAAAAAGGAGTAACACAAGGTGTAGAGGTGCCTGAGGTTTAGTAACAAAATAACTGTCTTGAAATAAAGGAGTGGACTCACCATATCCGGAAACAAATATATTTGTTTTCTTTTCTAAGATATGGTGAGTCCACAGGTTCATCATTTACTGTTGGGAACCAATACCCAAGCTAGAGGACACAGATGACTAGGGAGGTACAATACAGGCATACCTAAACAGAAGGCACCACTGCTTGAAGAACCTTAATCCCAAAAGAAGCCTCAGCCTAGACAAAAAGTATCAAATTTGGGAAAAGTGTTTAGAGAAGACAAAGTTGCAGCCTTGTAAATTTGTTCCAGAGAAGCTTCATTTTTGAAAGCCCAAGAAGAGAAAACAGATCTCTTGGAATGAGCCGTAATTCTCTCAGGAGGCTGCTGTTCAGCAGTCTCATAAGCCAAACAAATTATACTTCTCAACCAAAAAGCAAGAGAAATAGCAGAAGCTTTCTGACCTTTACGTTTCCCAGAAAAACAAACTGGGCAGAAGACTGGCGAAAATCCTCAGTTGCCTGTAGATAGAATTTAAGAGCATGCACAACATCTAAGTTGTGTAACAAACATTTCTTATGAGAAGAAGGATTAGGAACAGTAATTTCTTTCCTAAGATATGGTGCGTCCACGGCTTGAGTAATTAATGTTTGGAATATCACTCCTGGCCAGCAGGAGGAGGCAAAGAGCACCACAGTTCAAAAGCTAAGAATCACTCCCTTACCCACAACCCCCAGTCATTCTCTTTGCCTTCGATGCATGGAGGAGGTGAAGTTTAGGTGTCTGAAGAAAAGATTTTGATTTCAAATAGAAGCAAGTTTTGGGGTATAGTCGTATTCCACATCATTCCTTGCAGTCGGGTAGTGGTGGATTTAAAGCAGTTAGGAACTTGTAAAGAGGTACCTACTGCGTTTTCCCAACACTTGCTGCCCTAGTTTAGAAAGCCAGAGTTGGCTACTCTGTTCTTTCTTTTTCAATGGTCTCTGTAAAGAACTGTGTCTTCTTATAACTTGTAACTGTCTACATGCCAGACAGTGGAACAGGTAAGTACTCTTTCTTCCATTTGGGTAGACCATGCACTTAACAAATTAAAAGACACTGCTATTTTATTGGGACATAGATAATCCTGTTGTATGGGTTACACTGGGGCATGAATCCGGCACTGTAACATGTGTGAGACTAACATTTAAACTCTTTTAAAAAGAAAGGGTAAAATGTTTTTATTAGACTTTATTTTCTGACAC
This sequence comes from Bombina bombina, assembly GCF_027579735.1. Classification (NCBI taxonomy): domain Eukaryota; kingdom Metazoa; phylum Chordata; class Amphibia; order Anura; family Bombinatoridae; genus Bombina; species Bombina bombina. The sequence continues at coordinate 1,363,437,883 of NC_069499.1, forward strand.
ATATTTACTTGATAAAACAATACAAGTTTAAACTGAAAGTAAGGCTGAATTTACTATTTCAGCAGTTTATTCATTTCCCCTTTGCTTTAAAATAAAACGATGCAACATTTTAAACTGTCAGGTTTGAAAAAACAGATAATTCTGGTATTCAGTTACCAGGAAGTGGTGCCTCTCTGTGTCCCGGCAGTAATTTGAACTTGGCAGTTGCAGTCATATGACTGGCTTTACTTCACAACGTTTCTGAAGAAAAAGGTTGTTTTTCTCCATTTCTGGGTGATTTGATCTTAATTGGTATTGGTAAGGCACCTCAGTAATTGAGGTGTGGGGTTGCCTGAGGGGTATTTTAAAAGTTTATTTGATGTTTATTAAATGTTTTTTTTCTTAACTTTTCTCACATTTTAGCTGGGGATCGATCCTTATTTGGGATAAAATTTAAAGTTTTTCCTTGGCTTATTTGAATTGAATATTAAAATCTTTGAAACTTGGGGGCGGAGCCGGCCAAGGACTAGAATGGCAGCGTTTACATAGAGCTCCGTGAGGCTGACTCCTTGAGCTATAAAGATCTGCAAATTAGGGGCTGAGAACTGACCCGCATGAGCTCCACTGGCTACAACTGACCATCCTGCAGACTCAGTGTAAGTGAGGGAGAGGCAGGACACTTACAACAAGAGCTCAGGAGAGGATGACTTGCTGCCGCCAAACTAAGCAATGGCGTCTGAGGACTGATAGCATACACCAGTCGACCAGTGCACTGGAACAAGCAGAGACAGCATAACGACCCAACACAGAGCTACATCGATATTCGGATGGATAGGGCTGCTGCGGTTATAAAGAGCAACAAGTGAGTTTGGGGCCCAATAATAATTGGCTGCTTGCGGCCAACACACTGTATCTAACACGCTAACCTCTTAGACCATAACAGTGTATACGCAGCATATACAACTTGAAACCAGATCAGTGTTTTTTTGCAGTCACACTTATAGGAGAGGAGCATGAGGGAATACTGCCAGGGGAATCAGATATAGCATAACTGCTCTGTTGACCCTTAGAAGTGTAAAATGGCGGTATGAGCACAGATGTAATAAAAGACTTCCATCACATCTAATACCTCTATAAAATGGTGTGTCTTTACTTCCCAGCTTCTGTAGTTTAATCACAAGAGAGACATCCTAGCAAGTAAAAATTAAAGACACCTCAAAAGTCACTATACAGGGAGTGCAGAATTATTAGGCAAGTTGTATTTTTGAGGATTAATTTTATTATTGAACAACAACCATGTTCTCAATGAACCCAAAAAACTCATTAATATCAAAGCTGAATAGTTTTGGAAGTAGTTTTTAGTTTGTTTTTAGTTATAGCTATTTTAGGGGGATATCTGTGTGTGCAGGTGACTATTACTGTGCATAATTATTAGGCAACTTAACAAAAACAAATATATATCAATTTCAATTATTTATTTTTACCAGTGAAACCAATATAACATCTCAACATTCAAAAATATACATTTCTGACATTCAAAAACAAAACAAAAACAAATCAGTGACCAATATAGCCACCTGTCAGTATTTTGATCTGTTCACCATCAACATTGCGTGCTGCAGCAACCACAGCCTCCCAGACACTGTTCAGAGAGGTGTACTGTTTTCCCTCCTTGTAAATCTCACATTTAATGATGGACCACAGGTTCTCAATGGGGTTCAGATCAGGTGAACAAGGAGGCCATGTCTTTAGATTTTCTTCTTTTATACCCTTTCTTGCCAGCCACGCTGTGGAGTACTTGGACGCGTGTGATGGAGCATTGTCCTGCATGAAAATCATGTTTTTCTTGAAGGATGCAGACTTCTTCCTGTACCACTGCTTGAAGAAGGTGTCTTCCAGAAACTGACAGTAGGACTGGGAGTTGAGCTTGACTCCATCCTCAACCCGAAAAGGCCCCACAAGCTCATCTTTGATGATACCAGCCCAAACCAGTACTCCACCTCCACCTTGCTGGCGTCTGAGTCGGACTGGAGCTCTCCGCCCTTTACCAATCCAGCCACGGGCCCATCCATCTGGCCCATCAAGACTCACTCTCATTTCATCAGTCCATAAAACCTTAGAAAAATCAGTCTTGAGATATTTCTTGGCCCAGTCTTGACGTTTCAGCTTGTGTATCTTGTTCAGTGGTGGTGGTCTTTCAGCCTTTCTTACCTTGGCCATGTCTCTGAGTATTGCACACCTTGGGCTTTTGGGCACTCCAGTGATGTTGCAGCTCTGAAATATGGCCAAACTGGTGGCAAGTGGCATCTTGGCAGCTGCACGCTTGACTTTTCTCAGTTCATGGGCAGTTATTTTGCGCCTTGGTTTTTCCACACGCTTCTTGCGACCCTGTTGACTATTTTGAATGAAACGCTTGATTGTTCGATGATCACGCTTCAGAAGCTTTGCAATTTTAAGAGTGCTGCATCCCTCTGCAAGATATCTCACTATTTTTGACTTTTCTGAGCCTGTCAAGTCCTTCTTTTGACCCATTTTGCCAAAGGAAAGGAAGTTGCCTAATAATTATGCACACCTGATATAGGGTGTTGATGTCATTAGACCACACCCCTTCTCATTACAGAGATGCACATCACCTAATATGCTTAATTGGTAGTAGGCTTTCAAGCCTATACAGCTTGGAGTAAGACAACATGCATAAAGAGGATGATGTGGTCAAAATACTCATTTGCCTAATAATTCTGCACTCCCTGTATAACAATAAAGGGCCTAACTGCCAAGATACATAACACCCTGAGGCCTCATTGATAAGCAGGCTGTGTTTGAACGGACACTTTTATTTTGAGATCTACATCCCTAATCACATGCTTTAATCATTTGTCTTCCTGTCCACAGTCATAGCTGAGAAAAGGAATACTTCCTTTAACTTGTAACTGCAGTTAAATTACTAACTAGGCAACAAGCAGATAATTATATACAGCATTACACAGTGGGGGTCAAGCGGTGCGAAGATGGTGTCTAAGAGACAAAATAAAGTTGAAAAAAACTTAAATCCCACTACCACTCCAAGCACAAAAATGAAGGCATATTTTAAAGCTATAGAAACAACGGGTTCTTTACAACCTGCCTCTCCACAATCTGAGCTAGATGAGGAAAGAGAAGATACAGAAGTTGCAATCCAAGAGGCAGAATTTCCACTTACAAGAGTAGACTTAAGGAGGATTTCTCAACTTTTATGTCACAAGTAAGCCAAGTGATCAAGGATGGCTTGGCGGAGGTTAAGAAAAACATTGCCGACATAGGCAACAGATTGCTACAACTAGAGGAACATGCGGAGGAACTTTCTGAATCCTCTAATCTGACGACAATGCAACTGCAACATCAAACAGCAGAAATCATACAATTACAAAGCCAGATCAAGGACCTAGACAACAGAGGCCGTCGTCAGAATTTAAGAATAAGAGGAATTCCAGAATCGGTCTCTGGCGCAGAATTATCACAATACTTTCAAACCTTTTTGCATGATTGCTATGGATGCAGAGAAGGCGTTCGACAGGACAATCTGGGGATTCCTCCAGCACACTCTAGCAACTTATGGCTTTGGAGTTAAAATGATTACATGGATCCTCAGTTTATACTCCTGTCCGATTGCCAATGTAAAGGCGAATGGTATGCTCCCAGATCCCTTCTCGATTAAAAACGGGACACGCCAAGGCTGTCCTCTATCCCCCATATTGTTCATCTTATCTATGGAGGTACTAGCTTCAAAATGGTGAAGAGACTAATAAAAACTAGCTCTAGATAGGGGGCGCTATAATAATTGAGAATGTACAGTATATTCAAATAAAGGTATTGTTAACAACCAAAATTAAATACAATGAATACATACATATGAAAATCCAATGCTATATATGGACACACCAAGGCTGTCCTCTATCCCCCATATTGTTCATCTTATCTATGGAGGTACTAGCTTCATATGTCCGAAACAACAGAGACATCAAAGGTATTCAAATTGGCCCCCATGATTTTAAAATCGCAATGTATGCTGATGACGTACTGTCTCCCTCTACCTCTATTCCTGCAATTATGGATGAAATAGATGGATTTGGAATATACTCTAACTTCTCAGTCAATAAATTAAAATCAGAAGTATTAAATGTATCTCTTCCCCCAGTAGAGTTTCGCGGACTGGCTAGTGTTTGCTCACTACGATTGCAAACAGACTCTATAAAGTATCTGGGCATTCACCTATCCCCCCACCCCTCAACTCTCTTTAAAAAAAACTATAACTCCCTACTACTCAACACGCATAAAGATCTAGCTAATTGGGAAACCAAACCCCTCTCCTGGTGGGGGAGAATAAATCAATAAAAATTACCACTATCCCTAGAATCTATATATCTTACAGGAGCTTCTGATTCACCGTTTACAAAGTAATATAAATGACTACATTTGGGGGAAGAGTAAAACCAGAATAAGTCGCAATACGCTATATAGGCCACTAATACATGGAGGGCTAGGTCTTCCAAAAGTAGAGGAATACTATGAAGCGGTTACATTACAAAGAGTAATGGATTGGCACGGAGCCCAGGATCACAAGGCATGGATATCCATAGACTCCCATATTTTGTGGGCACCACAAGTACACGCCTTTTGTTGGGTACCAAACAATTGTCAGTGTATTTATAAAAATCTTCAGTAGTGCTCTCCAAATAATATATCAGTCTATGGCAGGTTAGTGATGTCGCGAACCCATAAATTTCAGTTCGCGAACGGCGGACTTGAACTTCCGCTACTGTTCGCGAACCGGCGAACCGCGCGAACCGTCATTGACTTCAATAGGCAGGCAAACTTTAAAACCCCCAAGGACTCTTTCTGGCCACAATAGTGATGGAAAAGTTGTTTCAAGGGGACTAACACCTGGCTGTGGCATGCCGGATGGGGATCCATGGCAAAACTCCCACGGAAAATTACATAGTTGATGCAGAGTCTGGTTTTAAGCCATAAAGTGCCTTAATCACCTAACATTCCTAATTTTTTTTTGAATAACGTGCTTTAAAACATCAGGTATGATGTAGTATCGATCAGGTAGTATAAGGGTTACGCCCACTTCACAGTGACAGACCAAACTCCCCGTGTAACGCACCGCAAACAACTGCAAACAGTCCATTTGCACAACCACGAGTTAGATAGATTTGATAGTTAGATACATACATTACATAGATCAATAGATGCAATATACATATGATAGATACAAATTACATAGATCAATAGATGCAATATACATTTGATGATAGATACGAATTACATAGATCAATCGATGCAATATACATTTGATAGATACGAATTACATCGATCAATAGATGCAATTTATATTTGATAGATACGATTGATAGTTAGATAGATTTGATAGATAAATAGATAGATTTGATAGATATATGATTTCCCTGACAGAGTATAACAATAAGACATGCGGTCTGGGACTGGGACCCGTGGTGTGTTAAGTAGTATTATTCTTAGAAGTTTACTACCTATTACTCCCCCTATCGGGGGAGTTCTATATGGGCTGCATTTTTGGAACAGGGAGATGGAAGAAGATGATTGGTCTGTCCTCCTACTTCAAATTTGGCCTAAACACAAGTGGCTGTCTCAAATCAGTCCGGCCACGAGATAGATAGATTTGATAGATAGATATACATAGATTGATAGTTAGATAGAATCGATAGAAGATAAATAGATCAATTTGATAGATATATAATTACCCTTACAAAGTATAATAATAAAACATGCGGTCTGGGAGTTATGGTAACTAGGTTGTGTTAAGTAGCACTATTCTTAGCACTTTAATCCCTGTAACTCCCCCTATCGGGGGAGGTCTATACGGCCTGCATGATCACCCTGACAAATTATAACAACAAGACATGCGGTCTGGGACCCATGGTAACTAGGTTGTGTTAAGTAATACTATTCTTAACACTTTAATACCTGTTACTCCCCCTATCTGTGTAGGTCTATATGGCCTGCATGATTACTCTGAGAAAGTATAACAACAAGACATGCGGGCTGGGACCCATATTAATTAGGTGGTGTTTAGTAGTACTATTCTTAGCACTTTAATCCCTGTAATTCCCCCTATTGGGGGAGGTCTATACGGCCTGCCTGATTACCCTGACCAAATATAACAACAAGACATGCGGTCTGGGACCCATGGTAACTAGGTTGTGTTAAGTAGTACTATTCTTAGCACTTTAATCCCTTTTACTCCCCCTATCGGGGGAGGTCTATATGGTCTGCCTGATTACCCTGACCAAATATAACAACAAGACATGCAGTCTGAGACCCATGGTAACTAGGTTGTGTTAAGTTGTACTATTCTTAGCACTTTAATCCCTGTTACTCCCCCTATCGGGGGAGGTCTATATGGCCTGCATGATTACCCTGACAAAATATAATAATAAGACATGTGGTCTGGGACCCATGGTAACTAGGTTGTGTTTTAAGTAGTACTATTCTTAGCACTTTAATCCCTGTTACTCCCCCTATCGGGGGAGGTCTATACAGCCTGCCTGATTACCCTTACCAAATATAACAACAAGACATGCGGTCTGGGACCCATGGTAACTAGGTTGTGTTAAGTAGTACTGTTCTTATTAGTTTAATACCTGCTACTCACCCTATTGTGGGAGGTTTATATGGCCTGCATGATTACCCTGACAAAATATAATAATAAGACATGCGGTCTGAGACCCATGGTAAGGTTGTGTTAAGTAGTACTATTCTTAGCACTTTAATCCCTGTTACTCCCCCTATCGGGGGAGGTCTATATGGCCTGCATGATTACCCTGACAAAATATAATAATAAGACATGCGGTCTGGGACCCATGGTAAATAGGTTGTGTTTTAAGTAGTACTATTCTTAGCACTTTAATACCTGATACTCCCCCTATCGGGGGAGGTCTATACGGCCTGCCTGATTACCCTTACCAAATATAACAACAAGACATGCGGTCTGGGACCCATGGTAACTAGGTTGTGTTTATATTAGTACTATTCTTAGCACTTTAATCAATTTTACTCCCCCTATCGGGGAAGGTCTATATGGCCTGCCTGATTACCCTCACCAAATATAACAACAAGACATGCGGTCTGGGACCCATGGTAAGTAGGTTGTGTTAAGTTGTACTATTCTTAGCACTTTAATCCCTGTAACTCCCCCTATCGGGGGAAGTCTATACGGCCTGCCTGATTACCCTGACCAAATATAACAACAAGACATGCGGTCTTGGACCCATGGCAACTAGGTTGTGTTAAGTATTACTGTTCTTATTAGTTTAATACCTGTTACTCACCCTATCATGGGAGGTCTATATGGCCTGCATGATTACCCTGACAAAATATAATAATAAGACATGCGGTCTGAGACCCATGGTAAGGTTGTGTTAAGTAGTACTATTCTTAGCAATTTAATCCTTGTTACTCCCCCTATCGGGGGAGGTGTATATGGCCTGCATGATTACCCTGACAAAATATAATAAAAAGACATGCGGTCTGACACCCATTGTAACTAGGTTGTGTTAAGTTGTACTATTCTTAGCACTTTAATCCCTGTAACTCCCCCTATCGGGGGAGGTCTATACGGCCTGTCTGATTACCCTCACAAAATATAACAACAAGACATGCGGTCTGGGACCCATGGTAACTAGGTTGTGTTTATATTAGTACTATTCTTAGCACTTTAATTCCTTTTACTCACCCTATCGTGGGAGGTCTATACGGCCTGCCTGATTACCCTCACCAAATATAACAACAAGACATGCGGTCTGGGACCCATGGTAACTAGGTTGTGTTAAGTAGTACTGTTCTTATTAGTTTAATACCTGCTACTCACCCTATTGTGGGAGGTTTATTTGGCCTGCATGATTACCCTGACAAAATATAATAATAAGACATGTGGTCTGAGACCCATGGTAAGGTTGTGTTAAGTAGTACTATTCTTAGCACTTTAATCCCTGTTACTCCCCCTATCGGGGGAGGTCTATATGGCCTGCATGATTACCCTGACAAAATATAATAATAAGACATGCGGTCTGGGACCCATGGTAACTAGGTTGTGTTTATATAAGTACTATTCTTAGCACTTTAATCCCTTTTACTCCCCCTATCGGGGGAGGTCTATACGGCCTGCCTGATTACCCTTACCAAATATAACAACAAGACATGCGGTCTGGGACCCATGGTAACTAGGTTGTGTTTATATTAGTACTATTCCTAGCACTTTAATCCCTTTTACTCCCCCTATCGGGGGAGGTCTATACGGCTTGCCTGATTACCCTCACCAAATATAACAACAAGACATGCGGTCTGGGACCCATGGTAACTAGGTTGTGTTTATATTAGTACTATTCTTAGCACTTTAATCCCTTTTACTCCCCCTATCGGGGGAGGTCTATACGGCCTGCCTGATTACCCTCACCAAATATAACAACAAGACATGCGGTCTGGGACCCATGGTAACTAGGTTGTGTTAAGTAGTACTGTTCTTATTAGTTTAATACCTGTTACTCACCCTATCGGGGGAGGTCTATATGGCCTGCATGATTACCCTGAGAAAATATAATAATAAGACATGCCGTCTGGGACCCATGGTAAGGTTGTGTTAAGTAGTACTATTCTTAGCACTTTAATCCCTGTTACTCTCCCTATCGGGGGAGGTGTATATGGCCTGCATGATTACCCTCACCAAATATAACAACAAGACATGCGGTCTGGGACCCATGGTAAGTAGGTTGTGTTAAGTTGTACTATTCTTAGCACTTTAATCCCTGTAACTCCCCCTATCGGGGGAAGTCTATACGGCCTGCCTGATTACCCTGACCAAATATAACAACAAGACATGCGGTCTTGGACCCATGGCAACTAGGTTGTGTTAAGTATTACTGTTCTTATTAGTTTAATACCTGTTACTCACCCTATCATGGGAGGTCTATATGGCCTGCATGATTACCCTGACAAAATATAATAATAAGACATGCGGTCTGAGACCCATGGTAAGGTTGTGTTAAGTAGTACTATTCTTAGCAATTTAATCCTTGTTACTCCCCCTATCGGGGGAGGTGTATATGGCCTGCATGATTACCCTGACAAAATATAATAAAAAGACATGCGGTCTGACACCCATTGTAACTAGGTTGTGTTAAGTTGTACTATTCTTAGCACTTTAATCCCTGTAACTCCCCCTATCGGGGAGGTCTATACGGCCTGTCTGATTACCCTCACAAAATATAACAACAAGACATGCGGTCTGGGACCCATGGTAACTAGGTTGTGTTTATATTAGTTCTATTCTTAGCACTTTAATCCCTTTTACTCACCCTATCGGGGGAGGTCTATACGGCCTGCCTGATTACCCTCACCAAATATAACAACAAGACATGCGGTCTGGGACCCATGGTAACTAGGTTGTGTTAAGTAGTACTGTTCTTATTAGTTTAATACCTGCTACTCACCCTATTGTGGGAGGTTTATATGGCCTGCATGATTACCCTGACAAAATATAATAATAAGACATGCGGTCTGAGACCCATGGTAAGGTTGTGTTAAGTAGTACTATTCTTAGCACTTTAATCCCTGTTACTCCCCCTATCGGGGGAGGTCTATATGGCCTGCATGATTACCCTGACAAAATATAATAATAAGACATGCGGTCTGGGACCCATGGTAACTAGGTTGTGTTTATATAAGTACTATTCTTAGCACTTTAATCCCTGTTACTCCCCCTATCGGGGGAGGTCTATACGGCCTGCCTGATTACCCTTACCAAATATAACAACAAGACATGCGGTCTGGGACCCATGGTAACTAGGTTGTGTTTATATTAGTACTATTCTTAGCACTTTAATCCCTTTTACTCCTCCTATCGGGGGAGGTCTATACGGCCTGCCTGATTACCCTCACCAAATATAACAACAAGACATGCGGTCTGGGACCCATGGTAACTAGGTTGTGTTTATATTAGTACTATTCTTAGCACTTTAATCCCTTTTACTCCCCCTATCGGGGGAGGTCTATACGGCCTGCCTGATTACCCTGACCAAATATATCAACAAGACATGCGGTCTGGGACCCATGGTAACTAGGTTGTGTTAAGTAGTACTGTTCTTATTAGTTTAATACCTGTTACTCACCCTATCGTGGGAGGTCTATATGGCCTGCATGATTACCCTGACAAAATATAATAATAAGACATGCCGTCTGAGACCCATGGTAAGGTTGTGTTAAGTAGTACTATTCTTAGCACTTTAATCCCTGTTACTCTCCCTATCGGGGGAGGTGTATATGGCCTGCATGATTACCCTGACAAAATTTAATAAAAAGACATGCGGTCTGAGACCCATGGTAACTAGGTTGTGTTAAGTTGTACTATTCTTAGCACTTTAATCCCTGTAACTCCCCCTATCGGGGGAGGTCTATACGGCCTGCCTGATTACCCTCACCAAATATAACAACAAGACATGCGGTCTGGGACCCATGGTAACTAGGTTGTGTTTATATAAGTACTATTCTTAGCACTTTAATCCCTTTTACTCACCCTATCGGGGGAGGTCTATACGGCCTACCTGATTACCCTCACCAAATATAACAACAAGACATGCGGTCTGGGACCCATGGTAACTAGGTTGTGTTAAGTAGTACTGTTCTTATTAGTTTAATACCTGTTACTCACCCTATCGTGGGAGGTCTATATGGCCTGCATGATTACCCTCACAAAATATAACAACAAGACATGCGGTCTGGGACCCATGGTAACTAGGTTGTGTTAAGTTGTACTATTCTTAGCACTCTAATCCCTGTAACTCCCCCTATCGTGGGAGGTCTATACGGCCTGCCTGATTACCCTTACCAAATATAACAACAAGACATGCGGTCTGGGACCCATGGTAACTAGGTTGTGTTAAGTAGTACTGTTCTTATTAGTTTAATACCTGCTACTCACCCTATTGTGGGAGGTTTATATGGCCTGCATGATTACCCTGACAAAATATAATAATAAGACATGCGGTCTGAGACCCATGGTAAGGTTGTGTTAAGTAGTACTATTCTTAGCACTTTAATCCCTGTTACTCCCCCTATCGGGGGAGGTCTATATGGCCTGCATGATTACCCTGACAAAATATAATAATAAGACATGCGGTCTGGGACCCATGGTAAATAGGTTGTGTTTTAAGTAGTACTATTCTTAGCACTTTAATACCTGATACTCCCCCTATCGGGGGAGGTCTATACGGCCTGCCTGATTACCCTTACCAAATATAACAACAAGACATGCGGTCTGGGACCCATGGTAACTAGGTTGTGTTTATATTAGTACTATTCTTAGCACTTTAATCAATTTTACTCCCCCTATCGGGGAAGGTCTATACGGCCTGCCTGATTACCCTCACCAAATATAACAACAAGACATGCGGTCTGGGACCCATGGTAAGTAGGTTGTGTTAAGTTGTACTATTCTTAGCACTTTAATCCCTGTAACTCCCCCTATCGGGGGAAGTCTATACGGCCTGCCTGATTACCCTGACCAAATATAACAACAAGACATGCGGTCTTGGACCCATGGCAACTAGGTTGTGTTAAGTATTACTGTTCTTATTAGTTTAATACCTGTTACTCACCCTATCATGGGAGGTCTATATGGCCTGCATGATTACCCTGACAAAATATAATAATAAGACATGCGGTCTGAGACCCATGGTAACTAGGTTGTGTTAAGTTGTACTATTCTTAGCACTTTAATCCCTGTAACTCCCCCTATCGGGGGAGGTCTATACGGCCTGTCTGATTACCCTCACAAAATATAACAACAAGACATGCGGTCTGGGACCCATGGTAACTAGTTTGTGTTTATATTAGTACTATTCTTAGCACTTTAATCCCTTTTACTCACCCTATCGGGGGAGGTCTATACGGCCTGCCTGATTACCCTCACCAAATATAACAACAAGACATGCGGTCTGGGACCCATGGTAACTAGGTTGTGTTAAGTAGTACTGTTCTTATTAGTTTAATACCTGTTACTCACCCTATCGTGGGAGGTCTATATGGCCTGCATGATTACCCTGACAAAATATAATAAAAAGACATGCGGTCTGACACCCATGGTAACTAGGTTGTGTTAAGTTGTACTATTCTTAGCACTTTAATCCCTGTAACTCCCCCTATCGGGGGAGGTCTATACGGCCTGTCTGATTACCCTCACAAAATATAACAACAAGACATGCGGTCTGGGACCCATGGTAACTAGGTTGTGTTTATATTAGTACTATTCTTAGCACTTTAATCCCTTTTACTCACCCTATCGGGGGAGGTCTATACGGCCTGCCTGATTACCCTCACCAAATATAACAACAAGACATGCGGTCTGGGACCCATGGTAACTAGGTTGTGTTAAGTAGTACTGTTCTTATTAGTTTAATACCTGCTACTCACCCTATTGTGGGAGGTTTATATGGCCTGCATGATTACCCTGACAAAATATAATAATAAGACATGCGGTCTGGGACCCATGGTAACTAGGTTGTGTTTATATTAGTACTATTCTTAGCACTTGAATCCCTTTTACTCCTCCTATCGGGGGAGGTCTATACGGCCTGCCTGATTACCCTCACCAAATATAACAACAAGACATGCGGTCTGGGACCCATGGTAACTAGGTTGTGTTTATATTAGTGCTATTCTTAGCACTTTAATCCCTTTTACTCCCCCTATCGGGGGAGGTCTATACGGCCTGCCTGATTACCCTGACCAAATATATCAACAAGACATGCGGTCTGGGACCCATGGTAACTAGGTTGTGTTAAGTAGTACTGTTCTTATTAGTTTAATACCTGCTACTCACCCTATTGTGGGAGGTTTATATGGCCTGCATGATTACCCTGACAAAATATAATAAAAAGACATGCGGTCTGAGACCCATGGTAAGGTTGTGTTAAGTAGTACTATTCTTAGCACTTTAATACCTGATACTCCCCCTATCGGGGGAGGTCTATACGGCCTGCCTGATTACCCTTACCAAATATAACAACAAGACATGCGGTCTGGGACCCATGGTAACTAGGTTGTGTTTATATTAGTACTATTCTTAGCACTTTAATCAATTTTACTCCCCCTATCGGGGAAGGTCTATACGGCCTGCCTGATTACCCTCACCAAATATAACAACAAGACATGCGGTCTGGGACCCATGGTAAGTAGGTTGTGTTAAGTTGTACTATTCTTAGCACTTTAATCCCTGTAACTCCCCCTATCGGGGGAAGTCTATACGGCCTGCCTGATTACCCTGACCAAATATAACAACAAGACATGCGGTCTTGGACCCATGGCAACTAGGTTGTGTTAAGTATTACTGTTCTTATTAGTTTAATACCTGTTACTCACCCTATCATGGGAGGTCTATATGGCCTGCATGATTACCCTGACAAAATATAATAATAAGACATGCGGTCTGAGACCCATGGTAAGGTTGTGTTAAGTAGTACTATTCTTAGCAATTTAATCCTTGTTACTCCCCCTATCGGGGGAGGTGTATATGGCCTGCATGATTACCCTGACAAAATATAATAAAAAGACATGCGGTCTGACACCCATGGTAACTAGGTTATGTTAAGTTGTACTATTCTTAGCACTTTAATCCCTGTAACTCCCCCTATCGGGGGAGGTCTATACGGCCTGTCTGATTACCCTCACAAAATATAACAACAAGACATGCGGTCTGGGACCCATGGTAACTAGTTTGTGTTTATATTAGTACTATTCTTAGCACTTTAATCCCTTTTACTCACCCTATCGGGGGAGGTCTATACGGCCTGCCTGATTACCCTCACCAAATATAACAACAAGACATGCGGTCTGGGACCCATGGTAACTAGGTTGTGTTAAGTAGTACTGTTCTTATTAGTTTAATACCTGTTACTCACCCTATCGTGGGAGGTCTATATGGCCTGCATGATTACCCTGACAAAATATAATAAAAAGACATGCGGTCTGACACCCATGGTAACTAGGTTGTGTTAAGTTGTACTATTCTTAGCACTTTAATCCCTGTAACTCCCCCTATCGGGGGAGGTCTATACGGCCTGTCTGATTACCCTCACAAAATATAACAACAAGACATGCGGTCTGGGACCCATGGTAACTAGGTTGTGTTTATATTAGTACTATTCTTAGCACTTTAATCCCTTTTACTCACCCTATCGGGGGAGGTCTATACGGCCTGCCTGATTACCCTCACCAAATATAACAACAAGACATGCGGTCTGGGACCCATGGTAACTAGGTTGTGTTAAGTAGTACTGTTCTTATTAGTTTAATACCTGCTACTCACCCTATTGTGGGAGGTTTATATGGCCTGCATGATTACCCTGACAAAATATAATAATAAGACATGCGGTCTGGGACCCATGGTAACTAGGTTGTGTTTATATAAGTACTATTCTTAGCACTTTAATCCCTGTTACTCCCCCTATCGGGGGAGGTCTATACGGCCTGCCTGATTACCCTTACCAAATATAACAACAAGACATGCGGTCTGGGACCCATGGTAACTAGGTTGTGTTTATATTAGTACTATTCTTAGCACTTTAATCCCTTTTACTCCTCCTATCGGGGGAGGTCTATACGGCCTGCCTGATTACCCTCACCAAATATAACAACAAGACATGCGGTCTGGGACCCATGGTAACTAGGTTGTGTTTATATTAGTACTATTCTTAGCACTTTAATCCCTTTTACTCCCCCTATCGGGGGAGGTCTATACGGCCTGCCTGATTACCCTGACCAAATATATCAACAAGACATGCGGTCTGGGACCCATGGTAACTAGGTTGTGTTAAGTAGTACTGTTCTTATTAGTTTAATACCTGCTACTCACCCTATTGTGGGAGGTTTATATGGCCTGCATGATTACCCTGACAAAATATAATAAAAAGACATGCGGTCTGAGACCCATGGTAAGGTTGTGTTAAGTAGTACTATTCTTAGCACTTTAATCCCTGTTACTCCCCCTATCGGGGGAGGTCTATATGGCCTGCATGATTACCATGACAAAATATAATAATAAGACATGCGGTCTGGGACCCATGGTAACTAGGTTGTGTTTATATAAGTACTATTCTTAGCACTTTAATCCCTGTTACTCCCCCTATCGGGGGAGGTCTATACGGCCTGCCTGATTACCCTTACCAAATATAACAACAAGACATGCGGTCTGGGACCCATGGTAACTAGGTTGTGTTTATATTAGTACTATTCTTAGCACTTTAATCCCTTTTACTCCTCCTATCGGGGGAGGTCTATACGGCCTGCCTGATTACCCTCACCAAATATAACAACAAGACATGCGGTCTGGGACCCATGGTAACTAGGTTGTGTTTATATTAGTACTAGTCTTAGCACTTTAATCCCTTTTACTCCCCCTATCGGGGGAGGTCTATACGGCCTGCCTGATTACCCTGACCAAATATATCAACAAGACATGCGGTCTGGGACCCATGGTAACTAGGTTGTGTTAAGTAGTACTGTTCTTATTAGTTTAATACCTGCTACTCACCCTATTGTGGGAGGTTTATATGGCCTGCATGATTACCCTGACAAAATATAATAATAAGACATGCGGTCTGAGACCCATGGTAAGGTTGTGTTAAGTAGTACTATTCTTAGCACTTTAATCCCTGTTACTCCCCCTATCGGGGGAGGTCTATATGGCCTGCATGATTACCCTGACAAAATATAATAATAAGACATGCGGTCTGGGACCCATGGTAACTAGGTTGTGTTTATATAAGTACTATTCTTAGCACTTTAATCCCTGTTACTCCCCCTATCGGGGGAGGTCTATACGGCCTGCCTGATTACCCTTACCAAATATAACAACAAGACATGCGGTCTGGGACCCATGGTAACTAGGTTGTGTTTATATTAGTACTATTCTTAGCACTTTAATCCCTTTTACTCCCCCTATCGGGGGAGGTCTATACGGCCTGCCTGATTACCCTCACCAAATATAACAACAAGACATGCGGTCTGGGACCCATGGTAACTAGGTTGTGTTTATATTAGTACTATTCTTAGCACTTTAATCCCTTTTACTCCCCCTATCGGGGGAGGTCTATACGGCCTGCCTGATTACCCTGACCAAATATAACAACAAGACATGCGGTCTGGGACCCATGGTAACTAGGTTGTGTTAAGTAGTACTGTTCTTATTAGTTTAATACCTGTTACTCACCCTATCGTGGGAGGTCTATATGGCCTGCATGATTACCCTGACAAAATATAATAATAAGACATGCCGTCTGGGACCCATGGTAAGGTTGTGTTAAGTAGTACTATTCTTAGCACTTTAATCCCTGTTACTCTCCCTATCGGGGGAGGTGTATATGGCCTGCATGATTACCCTGACAAAATATAATAAAAAGACATGCGGTCTGACACCCATTGTAACTAGGTTGTGTTAAGTTGTACTATTCTTAGCACTTTAATCCCTGTAACTCCCCCTATCGGGGGAGGTCTATACGGCCTGTCTGATTACCCTCACAAAATATAACAACAAGACATGCGGTCTGGGACCCATGGTAACTAGGTTGTGTTTATATTAGTACTATTCTTAGCACTTTAATCCCTTTTACTCACCCTATCGGGGGAGGTCTATACGGCCTGCCTGATTACCCTCACCAAATATAACAACAAGACATGCGGTCTGGGACCCATGGTAACTAGGTTGTGTTAAGTAGTACTGTTCTTATTAGTTTAATACCTGCTACTCACCCTATTGTGGGAGGTTTATTTGGCCTGCATGATTACCCTGACAAAATATAATAATAAGACATGTGGTCTGAGACCCATGGTAAGGTTGTGTTAAGTAGTACTATTCTTAGCACTTTAATCCCTGTTACTCCCCCTATCGGGGGAGGTCTATATGGCCTGCATGATTACCCTGACAAAATATAATAATAAGACATGCGGTCTGGGACCCATGGTAACTAGGTTGTGTTTATATAAGTACTATTCTTAGCACTTTAATCCCTGTTACTCCCCCTATCGGGGGAGGTCTATACGGCCTGCCTGATTACCCATACCAAATATAACAACAAGACATGCGGTCTGGGACCCATGGTAACTAGGTTGTGTTTATATTAGTACTATTCTTAGCACTTTAATCCCTTTTACTCCCCCTATCGGGGGAGGTCTATACGGCCTGCCTGATTACCCTCACCAAATATAACAACAAGACATGCGGTCTGGGACCCATGGTAACTAGGTTGTGTTTATATTAGTACTATTCTTAGCACTTTAATCCCTTTTACTCCCCCTATCGGGGGAGGTCTATACGGCCTGCCTGATTACCCTGACCAAATATATCAACAAGACATGCGGTCTGGGACCCATGGTAACTAGGTTGTGTTAAGTAGTACTGTTCTTATTAGTTTAATACCTGTTACTCACCCTATCGTGGGAGGTCTATATGGCCTGCATGATTACCCTGAGAAAATATAATAATAAGACATGCCGTCTGGGACCCATGGTAAGGTTGTGTTAAGTAGTACTATTCTTAGCACTTTAATCCCTGTTACTCTCCCTATCGGGGGAGGTGTATATGGCCTGCATGATTACCCTCACCAAATATAACAACAAGACATGCGGTCTGGGACCCATGGTAAGTAGGTTGTGTTAAGTTGTACTATTCTTAGCACTTTAATCCCTGTAACTCCCCCTATCGGGGGAAGTCTATACGGCCTGCCTGATTACCCTGACCAAATATAACAACAAGACATGCGGTCTTGGACCCATGGCAACTAGGTTGTGTTAAGTATTACTGTTCTTATTAGTTTAATACCTGTTACTCACCCTATCATGGGAGGTCTATATGGCCTGCATGATTACCCTGACAAAATATAATAATAAGACATGCGGTCTGAGACCCATGGTAAGGTTGTGTTAAGTAGTACTATTCTTAGCAATTTAATCCTTGTTACTCCCCCTATCGGGGGAGGTGTATATGGCCTGCATGATTACCCTGACAAAATATAATAAAAAGACATGCGGTCTGACACCCATTGTAACTAGGTTGTGTTAAGTTGTACTATTCTTAGCACTTTAATCCCTGTAACTCCCCCTATCGGGGGAGGTCTATACGGCCTGTCTGATTACCCTCACAAAATATAACAACAAGACATGCGGTCTGGGACCCATGGTAACTAGGTTGTGTTTATATTAGTACTATTCTTAGCACTTTAATCCCTTTTACTCACCCTATCGGGGGAGGTCTATACGGCCTGCCTGATTACCCTCACCAAATATAACAACAAGACATGCGGTCTGGGACCCATGGTAACTAGGTTGTGTTAAGTAGTACTGTTCTTATTAGTTTAATACCTGCTACTCACCCTATTGTGGGAGGTTTATATGGCCTGCATGATTACCCTGACAAAATATAATAATAAGACATGCGGTCTGGGACCCATGGTAACTAGGTTGTGTTTATATAAGTACTATTCTTAGCACTTTAATCCCTGTTACTCCCCCTATCGGGGGAGGTCTATACGGCCTGCCTGATTACCCTTACCAAATATAACAACAAGACATGCGGTCTGGGACCCATGGTAACTAGGTTGTGTTTATATTAGTACTATTCTTAGCACTTTAATCCCTTTTACTCCCCCTATCGGGGGAGGTCTATACGGCCTGCCTGATTACCCTCACCAAATATAACAACAAGACATGCGGTCTGGGACCCATGGTAACTAGGTTGTGTTTATATTAGTACTAGTCTTAGCACTTTAATCCCTTTTACTCCCCCTATCGGGGGAGGTCTATACGGCCTGCCTGATTACCCTGACCAAATATATCAACAAGACATGCGGTCTGGGACCCATGGTAACTAGGTTGTGTTAAGTAGTACTGTTCTTATTAGTTTAATACCTGCTACTCACCCTATTGTGGGAGGTTTATATGGCCTGCATGATTACCCTGACAAAATATAATAATAAGACATGCGGTCTGAGACCCATGGTAAGGTTGTGTTAAGTAGTACTATTCTTAGCACTTTAATCCCTGTTACTCCCCCTATCGGGGGAGGTCTATATGGCCTGCATGATTACCCTGACAAAATATAATAATAAGACATGCGGTCTGGGACCCATGGTAACTAGGTTGTGTTTATATAAGTACTATTCTTAGCACTTTAATCCCTGTTACTCCCCCTATCGGGGGAGGTCTATACGGCCTGCCTGATTACCCTCACCAAATATAACAACAAGACATGCGGTCTGGGACCCATGGTAACTAGGTTGTGTTTATATTAGTACTATTCTTAGCACTTTAATCCCTTTTACTCCCCCTATCGGGGGAGGTCTATACGGCCTGCCTGATTACCCTCACCAAATATAACAACAAGACATGCGGTCTGGGACCCATGGTAACTAGGTTGTGTTTATATTAGTACTATTCTTAGCACTTTAATCCCTTTTACTCCCCCTATCGGGGGAGGTCTATACGGCCTGCCTGATTACCCTGACCAAATATATCAACAAGACATGCGGTCTGGGACCCATGGTAACTAGGTTGTGTTAAGTAGTACTGTTCTTATTAGTTTAATACCTGTTACTCACCCTATCGTGGGAGGTCTATATGGCCTGCATGATTACCCTGACAAAATATAATAATAAGACATGCCGTCTGGGACCCATGGTAAGGTTGTGTTAAGTAGTACTATTCTTAGCACTTTAATCCCTGTTACTCTCCCTATCGGGGGAGGTGTATATGGCCTGCATGATTACCCTGACAAAATATAATAAAAAGACATGCGGTCTGACACCCATTGTAACTAGGTTGTGTTAAGTTGTACTATTCTTAGCACTTTAATCCCTGTAACTCCCCCTATCGGGGGAGGTCTATACGGCCTGTCTGATTACCCTCACAAAATATAACAACAAGACATGCGGTCTGGGACCCATGGTAACTAGGTTGTGTTTATATTAGTACTATTCTTAGCACTTTAATCCCTTTTACTCCTCCTATCGGGGGAGGTCTATACGGCCTGCCTGATTACCCTCACCAAATATAACAACAAGACATGCGGTCTGGGACCCATGGTAACTAGGTTGTGTTTATATTAGTACTATTCTTAGCACTTTAATCCCTTTTACTCCCCCTATCGGGGGAGGTCTATACGGCCTGCCTGATTACCCTGACCAAATATATCAACAAGACATGCGGTCTGGGACCCATGGTAACTAGGTTGTGTTAAGTAGTACTGTTCTTATTAGTTTAATACCTGTTACTCACCCTATCGTGGGAGGTCTATATGGCCTGCATGATTACCCTGACAAAATATAATAATAAGACATGCCGTCTGGGACCCATGGTAAGGTTGTGTTAAGTAGTACTATTCTTAGCACTTTAATCCCTGTTACTCTCCCTATCGGGGGAGGTGTATATGGCCTGCATGATTACCCTGACAAAATATAATAAAAAGACATGCGGTCTGACACCCATTGTAACTAGGTTGTGTTAAGTTGTACTATTCTTAGCACTTTAATCCCTGTAACTCCCCCTATCGGGGGAGGTCTATACGGCCTGTCTGATTACCCTCACAAAATATAACAACAAGACATGCGGTCTGGGACCCATGGTAACTAGGTTGTGTTTATATTAGTACTATTCTTAGCACTTTAATCCCTTTTACTCACCCTATCGGGGGAGGTCTATACGGCCTGCCTGATTACCCTCACCAAATATAACAACAAGACATGCGGTCTGGGACCCATGGTAACTAGGTTGTGTTAAGTAGTACTGTTCTTATTAGTTTAATACCTGCTACTCACCCTATTGTGGGAGGTTTATTTGGCCTGCATGATTACCCTGACAAAATATAATAATAAGACATGTGGTCTGAGACCCATGGTAAGGTTGTGTTAAGTAGTACTATTCTTAGCACTTTAATCCCTGTTACTCCCCCTATCGGGGGAGGTCTATATGGCCTGCATGATTACCCTGACAAAATATAATAATAAGACATGCGGTCTGGGACCCATGGTAACTAGGTTGTGTTTATATAAGTACTATTCTTAGCACTTTAATCCCTGTTACTCCCCCTATCGGGGGAGGTCTATATGGCCTGCCTGATTACCCTTACCAAATATAACAACAAGACATGCGGTCTGGGACCCATGGTAACTAGGTTGTGTTTATATTAGTACTATTCTTAGCACTTTAATCCCTTTTACTCCCCCTATCGGGGGAGGTCTATACGGCCTGCCTGATTACCCTCACCAAATATAACAACAAGACATGCGGTCTGGGACCCATGGTAACTAGGTTGTGTTTATATTAGTACTATTCTTAGCACTTTAATCCCTTTTACTCCCCCTATCGGGGGAGGTCTATACGGCCTGCCTGATTACCCTGACCAAATATATCAACAAGACATGCGGTCTGGGACCCATGGTAACTAGGTTGTGTTAAGTAGTACTGTTCTTATTAGTTTAATACCTGTTACTCACCCTATCGTGGGAGGTCTATATGGCCTGCATGATTACCCTGAGAAAATATAATAATAAGACATGCCGTCTGGGACCCATGGTAAGGTTGTGTTAAGTAGTACTATTCTTAGCACTTTAATCCCTGTTACTCTCCCTATCGGGGGAGGTGTATATGGCCTGCATGATTACCCTCACCAAATATAACAACAAGACATGCGGTCTGGGACCCATGGTAAGTAGGTTGTGTTAAGTTGTACTATTCTTAGCACTTTAATCCCTGTAACTCCCCCTATCGGGGGAAGTCTATACGGCCTGCCTGATTACCCTGACCAAATATAACAACAAGACATGCGGTCTTGGACCCATGGCAACTAGGTTGTGTTAAGTATTACTGTTCGTATTAGTTTAATACCTGTTACTCACCCTATCATGGGAGGTCTATATGGCCTGCATGATTACCCTGACAAAATATAATAATAAGACATGCGGTCTGAGACCCATGGTAAGGTTGTGTTAAGTAGTACTATTCTTAGCAATTTAATCCTTGTTACTCCCCCTATCGGGGGAGGTGTATATGGCCTGCATGATTACCCTGACAAAATATAATAAAAAGACATGCGGTCTGACACCCATTGTAACTAGGTTGTGTTAAGTTGTACTATTCTTAGCACTTTAATCCCTGTAACTCCCCCTATCGGGGGAGGTCTATACGGCCTGTCTGATTACCCTCACAAAATATAACAACAAGACATGCGGTCTGGGACCCATGGTAACTAGGTTGTGTTTATATTAGTTCTATTCTTAGCACTTTAATCCCTTTTACTCACCCTATCGGGGGAGGTCTATACGGCCTGCCTGATTACCCTCACCAAATATAACAACAAGACATGCGGTCTGGGACCCATGGTAACTAGGTTGTGTTAAGTAGTACTGTTCTTATTAGTTTAATACCTGCTACTCACCCTATTGTGGGAGGTTTATATGGCCTGCATGATTACCCTGACAAAATATAATAATAAGACATGCGGTCTGAGACCCATGGTAAGGTTGTGTTAAGTAGTACTATTCTTAGCACTTTAATCCCTGTTACTCCCCCTATCGGGGGAGGTCTATACGGCCTGCCTGATTACCCTTACCAAATATAACAACAAGACATGCGGTCTGGGACCCATGGTAACTAGGTTGTGTTTATATTAGTACTATTCTTAGCACTTTAATCCCTTTTACTCACCCTATCGGGGGAGGTCTATACGGCCTGCCTGATTACCCTCACCAAATATAACAACAAGACATGCGGTCTGGGACCCATGGTAACTAGGTTGTGTTAAGTAGTACTGTTCTTATTATTTTAATACCTGCTACTCACCCTATTGTGGGAGGTTTATTTGGCCTGCATGATTACCCTGACAAAATATAATAATAAGACATGTGGTCTGAGACCCATGGTAAGGTTGTGTTAAGTAGTACTATTCTTAGCACTTTAATCCCTGTTACTCCCCCTATCGGGGGAGGTCTATATGGCCTGCATGATTACCCTGACAAAATATAATAATAAGACATGCGGTCTGGGACCCATGGTAACTAGGTTGTGTTTATATAAGTACTATTCTTAGCACTTTAATCCCTGTTACTCCCCCTATCGGGGGAGGTCTATACGGCCTGCCTGATTACCCTTACCAAATATAACAACAAGACATGCGGTCTGGGACCCATGGTAACTAGGTTGTGTTTATATTAGTACTATTCTTAGCACTTTAATCCCTTTTACTCCTCCTATCGGGGGAGGTCTATACGGCCTGCCTGATTACCCTCACCAAATATAACAACAAGACATGCGGTCTGGGACCCATGGTAACTAGGTTGTGTTTATATTAGTACTATTCTTAGCACTTTAATCCCTTTTACTCCCCCTATCGGGGGAGGTCTATACGGCCTGCCTGATTACCCTGACCAAATATAACAACAAGACATGCGGTCTGGGACCCATGGTAACTAGGTTGTGTTAAGTAGTACTGTTCTTATTAGTTTAATACCTGTTACTCACCCTATCGTGGGAGGTCTATATGGCCTGCATGATTACCCTGAGAAAATATAATAATAAGACATGCCGTCTGGGACCCATGGTAAGGTTGTGTTAAGTAGTACTATTCTTAGCACTTTAATCCCTGTTACTCCCCCTATCGGGGGAGGTCTATATGGCCTGCATGATTACCCTCACCAAATATAACAACAAGACATGCGGTCTGGGACCCATGGTAAGTAGGTTGTGTTAAGTTGTACTATTCTTAGCACTTTAATCCCTGTAACTCCCCCTATCGGGGGAAGTCTATACGGCCTGCCTGATTACCCTGACCAAATATAACAACAAGACATGCGGTCTTGGACCCATGGCAACTAGGTTGTGTTAAGTATTACTGTTCTTATTAGTTTAATACCTGTTACTCACCCTATCATGGGAGGTCTATATGGCCTGCATGATTACCCTGACAAAATATAATAATAAGACATGCGGTCTGAGACCCATGGTAAGGTTGTGTTAAGTAGTACTATTCTTAGCAATTTAATCCTTGTTACTCCCCCTATCGGGGGAGGTGTATATGGCCTGCATGATTACCCTGACAAAATATAATAAAAAGACATGCGGTCTGACACCCATTGTAACTAGGTTGTGTTAAGTTGTACTATTCTTAGCACTTTAATCCCTGTAACTCCCCCTATCGGGGGAGGTCTATACGGCCTGTCTGATTACCCTCACAAAATATAACAACAAGACATGCGGTCTGGGACCCATGGTAACTAGGTTGTGTTTATATTAGTTCTATTCTTAGCACTTTAATCCCTTTTACTCACCCTATCGGGGGAGGTCTATACGGCCTGCCTGATTACCCTCACCAAATATAACAACAAGACATGCGGTCTGGGACCCATGGTAACTAGGTTGTGTTAAGTAGTACTGTTCTTATTAGTTTAATACCTGCTACTCACCCTATTGTGGGAGGTTTATATGGCCTGCATGATTACCCTGACAAAATATAATAATAAGACATGCGGTCTGAGACCCATGGTAAGGTTGTGTTAAGTAGTACTATTCTTAGCACTTTAATCCCTGTTACTCCCCCTATCGGGGGAGGTCTATATGGCCTGCATGATTACCCTGACAAAATATAATAATAAGACATGCGGTCTGGGACCCATGGTAACTAGGTTGTGTTTATATAAGTACTATTCTTAGCACTTTAATCCCTGTTACTCCCCCTATCGGGGGAGGTCTATACGGCCTGCCTGATTACCCTTACCAAATATAACAACAAGACATGCGGTCTGGGACCCATGGTAACTAGGTTGTGTTTATATTAGTACTATTCTTAGCACTTTAATCCCTTTTACTCCTCCTATCGGGGGAGGTCTATACGGCATGCCTGATTACCCTCACCAAATATAACAACAAGACATGCGGTCTGGGACCCATGGTAACTAGGTTGTGTTTATATTAGTACTATTCTTAGCACTTTAATCCCTTTTACTCCCCCTATCGGGGGAGGTCTATACGGCCTGCCTGATTACCCTGACCAAATATATCAACAAGACATGCGGTCTGGGACCCATGGTAACTAGGTTGTGTTAAGTAGTACTGTTCTTATTAGTTTAATACCTGTTACTCACCCTATCGTGGGAGGTCTATATGGCCTGCATGATTACCCTGACAAAATATAATAATAAGACATGCCGTCTGAGACCCATGGTAAGGTTGTGTTAAGTAGTACTATTCTTAGCACTTTAATCCCTGTTACTCTCCCTATCGGGGGAGGTGTATATGGCCTGCATGATTACCCTGACAAAATTAATAAAAAGACATGCGGTCTGAGACCCATGGTAACTAGGTTGTGTTAAGTTGTACTATTCTTAGCACTTTAATCCCTGTAACTCCCCCTATCGGGGGAGGTCTATACGGCCTGCCTGATTACCCTCACCAAATATAACAACAAGACATGCAGTCTGGGACCCATGGTAACTAGGTTGTGTTTATATAAGTACTATTCTTAGCACTTTAATCCCTTTTACTCACCCTATCGGGGGAGGTCTATACGGCCTACCTGATTACCCTCACCAAATATAACAACAAGACATGCGGTCTGGGACCCATGGTAACTAGGTTGTGTTAAGTAGTACTGTTCTTGTTAGTTTAATACCTGTTACTCACCCTATCGTGGGAGGTCTATATGGCCTGCATGATTACCCTCACAAAATATAACAACAAGACATGCGGTCTGGGACCCATGGTAACTAGGTTGTGTTAAGTTGTACTATTCTTAGCACTTTAATCCCTGTAACTCTCCCTATCGTGGGAGGTCTATACGGCCTGCCTGATTACCCTTACCAAATATAACAACAAGACATGCGGTCTGGGACCCATGGTAACTAGGTTGTGTTAAGTAGTACTGTTCTTATTAGTTTAATACCTGCTACTCACCCTATTGTGGGAGGTTTATATGGCCTGCATGATTACCCTGACAAAATATAATAATAAGACATGCGGTCTGAGACCCATGGTAAGGTTGTGTTAAGTAGTACTATTCTTAGCACTTTAATCCCTGTTACTCCCCCTATCGGGGGAGGTCTATATGGCCTGCATGATTACCCTGACAAAATATAATAATAAGACATGCGGTCTGGGACCCATGGTAAATAGGTTGTGTTTTAAGTAGTACTATTCTTAGCACTTTAATACCTGATACTCCCCCTATCGGGGGAGGTCTATACGGCCTGCCTGATTACCCTTACCAAATATAACAACAAGACATGCGGTCTGGGACCCATGGTAACTAGGTTGTGTTTATATTAGTACTATTCTTAGCACTTTAATCAATTTTACTCCCCCTATCGGGGAAGGTCTATACGGCCTGCCTGATTACCCTCACCAAATATAACAACAAGACATGCGGTCTGGGACCCATGGTAAGTAGGTTGTGTTAAGTTGTACTATTCTTAGCACTTTAATCCCTGTAACTCCCCCTATCGGGGGAAGTCTATACGGCCTGCCTGATTACCCTGACCAAATATAACAACAAGACATGCGGTCTTGGACCCATGGCAACTAGGTTGTGTTAAGTATTACTGTTCTTATTAGTTTAATACCTGTTACTCACCCTATCATGGGAGGTCTATATGGCCTGCATGATTACCCTGACAAAATATAATAATAAGACATGCGGTCTGAGACCCATGGTAAGGTTGTGTTAAGTAGTACTATTCTTAGCAATTTAATCCTTGTTACTCCCCCTATCGGGGGAGGTGTATATGGCCTGCATGATTACCCTGACAAAATATAATAAAAAGACATGCGGTCTGACACCCATGGTAACTAGGTTGTGTTAAGTTGTACTATTCTTAGCACTTTAATCCCTGTAACTCCCCCTATCGGGGGAGGTCTATACGGCCTGTCTGATTACCCTCACAAAATATAACAACAAGACATGCGGTCTGGGACCCATGGTAACTAGTTTGTGTTTATATTAGTACTATTCTTAGCACTTTAATCCCTTTTACTCACCCTATCGGGGGAGGTCTATACGGCCTGCCTGATTACCCTCACCAAATATAACAACAAGACATGCGGTCTGGGACCCATGGTAACTAGGTTGTGTTAAGTAGTACTGTTCTTATTAGTTTAATACCTGTTACTCACCCTATCGTGGGAGGTCTATATGGCCTGCATGATTACCCTGACAAAATATAATAAAAAGACATGCGGTCTGACACCCATGGTAACTAGGTTGTGTTAAGTTGTACTATTCTTAGCACTTTAATCCCTGTAACTCCCCCTATCGGGGGAGGTCTATACGGCCTGCCTGATTACCCTCACAAAATATAACAACAAGACATGCGGTCTGGGACCCATGGTAACTAGGTTGTGTTTATATTAGTACTATTCTTAGCACTTTAATCCCTTTTACTCACCCTATCGGGGGAGGTCTATACGGCCTGCCTGATTACCCTCACCAAATATAACAACAAGACATGCGGTCTGGGACCCATGGTAACTAGGTTGTGTTAAGTAGTACTGTTCTTATTAGTTTAATACCTGCTACTCACCCTATTGTGGGAGGTTTATATGGCCTGCATGATTACCCTGACAAAATATAATAATAAGACATGCGGTCTGGGACCCATGGTAACTAGGTTGTGTTTATATTAGTACTATTCTTAGCACTTGAATCCCTTTTACTCCTCCTATCGGGGGAGGTCTATACGGCCTGCCTGATTACCCTCACCAAATATAACAACAAGACATGCGGTCTGGGACCCATGGTAACTAGGTTGTGTTAAGTAGTACTGTTCTTATTAGTTTAATACCTGTTACTCACCCTATCGTGGGAGGTCTATATGGCCTGCATGATTACCCTGACAAAATATAATAAAAAGACATGCGGTCTGACACCCATGGTAACTAGGTTGTGTTAAGTTGTACTATTCTTAGCACTTTAATCCCTGTAACTCCCCCTATCGGGGGAGGTCTATACGGCCTGTCTGATTACCCTCACAAAATATAACAACAAGACATGCGGTCTGGGACCCATGGTAACTAGGTTGTGTTTATATTAGTACTATTCTTAGCACTTTAATCCCTTTTACTCACCCTATCGGGGGAGGTCTATACGGCCTGCCTGATTACCCTCACCAAATATAACAACAAGACATGCGGTCTGGGACCCATGGTAACTAGGTTGTGTTAAGTAGTACTGTTCTTATTAGTTTAATACCTGCTACTCACACTATTGTGGGAGGTTTATATGGCCTGCATGATTACCCTGACAAAATATAATAATAAGACATGCGGTCTGGGACCCATGGTAACTAGGTTGTGTTTATATTAGTACTATTCTTAGCACTTGAATCCCTTTTACTCCTCCTATCGGGGGAGGTCTATACGGCCTGCCTGATTACCCTCACCAAATATAACAACAAGACATGCGGTCTGGGACCCATGGTAACTAGGTTGTGTTAAGTAGTACTGTTCTTATTAGTTTAATACCTGTTACTCACCCTATCGTGGGAGGTCTATATGGCCTGCATGATTACCCTGACAAAATATAATAAAAAGACATGCGGTCTGACACCCATGGTAACTAGGTTGTGTTAAGTTGTACTATTCTTAGCACTTTAATCCCTGTAACTCCCCCTATCGGGGGAGGTCTATACGGCCTGTCTGATTACCCTCACAAAATATAACAAGACATGCGGTCTGGGACCCATGGTAACTAGGTTGTGTTTATATTAGTACTATTCTTAGCACTTTAATCCCTTTTACTCACCCTATCGGGGGAGGTCTATACGGCCTGCCTGATTACCCTCACCAAATATAACAACAAGACATGCGGTCTGGGACCCATGGTAACTAGGTTGTGTTAAGTAGTACTGTTCTTATTAGTTTAATACCTGCTACTCACCCTATTGTGGGAGGTTTATATGGCCTGCATGATTACCCTGACAAAATATAATAATAAGACATGCGGTCTGGGACCCATGGTAACTAGGTTGTGTTTATATTAGTACTATTCTTAGCACTTGAATCCCTTTTACTCCTCCTATCGGGGGAGGTCTATACGGCCTGCCTGATTACCCTCACCAAATATAACAACAAGACATGCGGTCTGGGACCCATGGTAACTAGGTTGTGTTTATATTAGTACTATTCTTAGCACTTTAATCCCTTTTACTCCCCCTATCGGGGGAGGTCTATACGGCCTGCCTGATTACCCTGACCAAATATATCAACAAGACATGCGGTCTGGGACCCATGGTAACTAGGTTGTGTTAAGTAGTACTGTTCTTATTAGTTTAATACCTGCTACTCACCCTATTGTGGGAGGTTTATATGGCCTGCATGATTACCCTGACAAAATATAATAAAAAGACATGCGGTCTGAGACCCATGGTAAGGTTGTGTTAAGTAGTACTATTCTTAGCACTTTAATACCTGATACTCCCCCTATCGGGGGAGGTCTATACGGCCTGCCTGATTACCCTTACCAAATATAACAACAAGAC